>NC_052169.1:23084461-23122388 GCF_902713615.1 Scyliorhinus canicula | reverse complement strand
CCCCTCTTTCTCTCTACCCCCCTCTCTCTCCCCCTCTCTCTCTCCACTACCCTCTCTCCCCCTCTCTCTCTCTCTACCCCCTCTCTCTCCCCCTCTCTCTCCCCCTCTCTCTCCCCTCTCTTTCTACCCCTCTCTCTCTCCCACTCTCTCTCTCCACTACCCTCTCTCTCCCCCCTCTCTCTCTCTACCCCCTCTTTCTCTCCCCCTCTCTCTCCCTTTCTCTCTCTACCCCTCTCTCTCTCACCCCCCTCTCTCTCCACTACCCTCTCTCCCCTCCTCTCTCTCCCCTCTCTCTCCCCTCTCTCTCTACCCCTCTCTCTCTCACCCCCCTCTCTTTCTCCACTACCCTCTCTCTCCCTCTCTCTCCTCTCTCTCTCCCCCCTCACTCACCACCCCCTCTCAACGACCCTCTCTCCCTCTCCACCCCCTCACCCCCTCTTTCTTTCTCCACCACCCCCTCCCTATCTCTATCCCTCTCTCTCCCCCCTCACTCTCCACCCCCTCTCTATGACCCTCTCTCCCTCTCCACCCCCTCACCCCCTCTTTCTCTCTCCACCACCACCTCCCTCTCTCTATCCCTCTCTCTCCCCCCCCCCTCTCTCTTTCTCTACCCCCTCCCCCCCCCCCCCCTCACTCTCCACTCCCTCTCTATGACCCTCTCTCCCTCTCCACCCCACCCCCTTTGTGTGGAGCAGACTCGACCAGAGTCCACATCTGATCCAGTTGCCCCCCCCCCCCCCGCACCCCCTTTGCCCCCTCACCCCCCACTCGGTGTTTTTTTTATTATTATTCACCGCTCAATATGGTGATGCTCCCATTAAGCGGGTCCGCTCCATCTGGACTGTGACACGCGATGATAGCCCTGGGTTAAAGATTTGATATATAGACGCCGGGTTTCATTGGCGCCTAAACAGTATTAAAGTTTCCGGATGAGCAGAGCGGAGCAATAAAGAGATTGGACAATCAGTGTGTATATCTTGTTATTTTTGCATGACAATGAGATATAGGTTTGTAATGCAGGAGGGTGTCGGCCAGTTTGTCTAAATTACCATTATCATTGTTGGGAAATGTATACCATAAACAGGCAGTGTAGAGAACCCACCTCTCACCCCCCCCCCTCTCCCAGCCCCTTGTCGTTTTAACCAGGCTCACTGATGTACATTTCCCTGATCAATTTCTGCGCTGTGGTTTTCAAGTATTGACATTTAGTTACTCACACCATTCCCACCGGCTCCAGCTGACCTGTAACAGTGGGAAAGTTCGGTGCCCTCCCTCTCAACTTGGTTAAACTACGAATGTGAGTTTGAGTCCGGTGCAAATGATTTCAGGGGGGTGGGGTGGGGATAGGGAGGGATACATCAACTGGTCCCTCAGGTCCTGAGGGATACTGAGGCTGTCTCAGTCCGGGCGAGGTGCAGGCCAGGGGGGGGATAAGGGTCAGTGTTTTTCCACAGTGAATATTTCAAAAGACAAACATACAACTCACACACACACACACACCGACCCGCCCACTGGTGAACAGCTGGAGTCTGCCTCCATTCAACCCGCAACAAAATCAACATTTATTTACAATTCGGAAACTCCAAGCCACGGGATTCCGGGCAGTGGGGAAGTCTATGAATTAATATTCACTGTCCGGCAGCTCTATAGTCGGTTTAATGAGGGAAGGCCAGTTAGGTGACAACTCGTCACTCACACACTTGCCCCAGTGATGCACTAGGCTCCCATTCCCAAATTGTGCAGAATTGGTGTGTGTTCGGTCGCAAGTTGTCTCAAATATCTCTGTCCCAACAGGTGGACGGTGAGAGAAGAGGGAAGGTCAATGCTTCCGCCGTTATCAGAGCCAGATTCAACAACTGTTCCCCGTCACATAGAACATAGAACAGTACAGCACAGAACAGGCCCTTCGGCCCTCGATGTTGTGCCGAGCAATGATCACCCTACTCAAACCCACGTATCCACCCTATACCCGTAACCCAACAACCCCCCCTTAACCTTACTTTTTAGGACACTACGGGCAATTTAGCATGGCCAATCCACCTAACCCGCACATCTTTGGACTGTGGGAGGAAACCGGAGCACCCGGAGGAAACCCACGCACACACGGGGAGGACGTGCAGACTCCGCACAGACAGTGACCCAGCCGGGAATCGAACCTGGGACCCTGGAGCTGTGAAGCATTTATGCTAACCACCATGCTACCCTGCTGCCCCACGGAGTGTTTAAACTCACTCTGAATGTTTCAATTCACTGAGTGTCTCAACTCACTGAGTGTTTAAACTCACTGAGTGTTTCAATTCACTGAGTGTTTAATCTCACTGAGTGTTTAAACTCACTGAGTGTTTCAATTCACTGAGTGTTTAATCTCACTGCGTGTTTAAACTCACTGAGTGTTTCAATTCACTGAGTGTTCAATCTCACCGAGTGTTTAAATTCATCGAATGTTTCAATTCACTGAGTGTTTAAACTCACTCTGAATGTTTCAACTCACTGAGTGTTTAAATTCATTCAGTGTCTAAACTCAGTGTTTAAATTCACTGAGTGTTTAGACTCACTGAATGTTTAAATTCACTGTGTTTAAATTCACTCAGTGTTTAAATTCAGAGTGTTTAAACTCACTGAGTGTTTTAAGTTCATTCAATTGGTGAATTCATTGAGTGTCTAATGTCACTCAGTGTTTAAACTCATGGAGTGTTTAAATTCATGAAGTTATAAAGTTCACTGAGTGTTTAAATGCGCTCAGAGTGTTTAAACTCACTCTGAGTAATTAAACTCACTGTGTTTCAATTTCTGAGTGTTAAATTCACTCTGAGCTTTTAAATTAATCTGCGAGTGTTTAAATTCAGAGTGTTTAAACTCACCGAGAGTTTAAACTCACTGAATGTTTAAATTTACTGAGTGTTTAAATTCACTCAGTGTTTAAACTCACTGTGTGTTTAAACTCACTGAGTGTTTAAATTCACTGAGTGTTTAAATTTACTGAGTGTTTAAATTCACCGAGTGTTTAAATTCACCGAGTGTTTAAATTCACTGAGTGTTTAAATTCACTGCGTGTTTAAACTCACTCAGTATTTAAATTCACCGAGTGTTTAAATGCACGAGTGTTTAAATTCACCAAGTTTTTAAATTCACTGCGTGTTTAAACTCACTCAGTGTTTAAACTCACTCAGTGTTTAAACTCACTCAGTGTTTAAATTCACCGAGTGTTTAAACGCACGAGTGTTTAAACTCACTGAGTGTTTAAACTCACTGAGTGTTTAAATTCAATGAGTGTTTAAATTCATTCAGTGTTTAAATTTGCCGTGCACTTAGACACACTGAGTGTGACATTCAGAACAAAGAACAAAGAAAATTACAGCACAGGAACAGGCCCTTCGGCCCTCCCAGCCTGCGTCGATCCAGATCCTTTATCTAAACCTGTCTCCTATTTTCCAAGGTCTACTTCCCTCTGTTCCCGCCTGTTCATATACCTGTCTAGATGCCTCTTAAACGATGCTATCGTGCCCGCCTCTACCACCTCCGCTGGTAAAGCGTTCCAAGCACCCACCACCCTCTGCGTAAAAAACTTTTCCCACACATCTCCCTTAAACTTTCCCCCTCTCACCGTGAAATCGTGACCCCTTGTAACTGACACCTCCACTCTTGGGAAAAGCCTGTTGCTATCCACCCTGTCCATACCTCTCATAATTTTGTGGACCTCAATCAGGTCCCCCCTCAACCTCCGTCTTTCCAACGAAAACAATCCTAATCTACTCAATCTTTCTTCATAGCTAGCACCCTCCATACCAGGCAACATCCTGGTGAACCTCCTCTGCACCCTCTCCAAAGCATCCACATCCTTCTGGTAATGTGGCGACCAGAACTGCACGCAGTATTCCAAATGTGGCCGAACCAAAGTCCTATACAACTGTAACATGACCTGCCAACTCTTGTACTCAATACCCCGTCCGATGAAGGCAAGCATGCTGTATGCCTTCTTGACCACTCTATCAACCTGCGTTGCCACCTTCAGGGTACAATGGACCTGAACTCCCAAATCTCTCTGTACATCAATTTTCCCCAAGACCCTTCCATTGACCATATAGTCCGCTCTTGAATTTGATCTTCCAAAATGCATCAGCTCGCATTTGCCTGGATTGAACTCCATCTGCCATTTCTCTGCCCAACTCTGCAATCTATCTATATTTTGTTGTATTCTCTGACAGTCCTCCTCGCTATCTGCAACTCCACCAATCATAGTATCATCTGCAAACTTGCTAATCAGACCACCTATACATTCCTCCAGGTCATTTATGTAGATCTGAGTATTAAAATTCACTGAGTTATAATTCAGTGTTTACATTCACTCAGTGTTTAAATTCAATGAGTTAGAATTCACAGCGTTTACATTTACTAAAATGGGTAAATTGATTGAATGTCTAAAGTCACTGAGTGCTAACACTCATAGAGGGTTTAAAATGACTGAGTGTTTAAACTCACTGAGTGTTTAATTTCCCTCAGTGTTTAAATTCACTGAGTTTTTAAATTCATTTAGTGTTTCAATTCACAAAGTGTTTGAACTCACTGAGTGTTTAAATTCACTGAACATAGAACTTAGAACATTACAGCGCAGTACAGGCCCTTCGGCCCTCGATGTTGTGCTGTCCTGTGAAACCCCTCTAAAGTCCCTCTACACTATTCCCTTATCGTCCATATGCCTATCCAATGACCATTTGAATGCGTTTAGTGTTGGCAAGTCCACTACTGTTGCAGGCAGGGCATTCCACGCCCTTACTATTCTCTGAATAAAGAACCTACCTCTGACATCTGTCTGATATCTATCTCCCCTCAATTTAAAGCTATGTCCCCTCATGCTGGACATCACCATCCGAGGAAAAAGGCTCTCAATGTCCACCCTATCTAATCCTCTGATCATCTTGTGTGCCTCAATTAAGTCACCTCTTAACCTTCTTCTCTCTAACAAAACAGCCTCAAGTTCCTCAGCCTTTCCTCATATGATCTTCCCTCCATACCAGGCAACATCCTTGTAAATCTCATCTGTACCCTTTCCAATGCTTCCACATCCATCCTTTAATGTGGCGACCAGAACTGCACGCAATACTCCAAATGCAGCCGCACCAGAGTTTTGTACAACTGCAACATGACCTCATGGCTCCGAAACTCAATTCCTCCTTCAAAAAAGCTATCACACTGTACGCCTTCTTAACAACCCTCTCAACCTGGGTGGCAACTTTCAGGAATCTATGGACATGGACATCGAGATCTCTCTGCTCATCCACACTATGAATCTTATCATTAGCCCAGTACTCTGTCTTCCTGTTATTCCTTCCAAAATGAATCACCTCACACTTTTCTGCATTAAACTCCATTTGCCATCTGTCAGCCCAGCTCTGCAGCTTATCTACGTCCCTCTGTAACTTGTAACATTCTTCTGCACTGTCCACAACTCCACCGACTTTAGTGCCATCTACAAATTTACTCACCTATCCTTCTACGCCCTCCTCCAGGTCATTTATAAAAATGACAAACAGCAGCGGCCCCAAAACAGATCCTTGTGGTACACCACTAGTAACTGGACACCAGTCAGAACATTTCCCATCAACCACCACCACTATCAACTAGCCAATTTCTGATCCAAATTGCTAAATCACCCTGAATCCCATGCCTCTGTATTTTCTGCAAGAGCGTACCGTGGGGAACCTTATCAAACACTTTACTGAAATCCATATACACCACATCATCTGCTTTACCCTCATCCACCAGTTTGGTCACCTTCTCGAAGAACTCAATGAGGTCTGTGAGGCACGACCTACCCTTCATAAAACCATGTTGACTATCTCTAACCAAATTATTCCTTTCCAGATGATTATACATCCTATCTCTTATAAACCTTTCCAAGACTTTTCCCACAACAGAAGTAAGGCTCACTGGTCTACAGTTACCGGGGTTGTCTCTACTCCCCTTCTTGAACAAGGGGACAACATTTGCTATCCTCCAATCTTCAGGCACTATTCCTGTAGACAAAGATGACTTAAAGATCAAAGCCAAAGGCTCAGCAATCTCCTCCCTAGCTTCCCAAAGAATCCTAGGATAAATCCCATCCGGCCCAGGGGACTTATCTATTTTCACACTTTCCAGAATCGCTAACACATCCTCCGTATGCACCTCAAGCCCTTCTAGTCTAGTAGCCTGTATCTCAGTATTCTCCTCAACAACTTTGTCTTTTTCCTGTGTGAATACAGACGAAAAACATTCATTTAGCACCTTTCCTATCTCCTCGGACTCCACGCACAAGCACCTCTCCTATCTCCTCGGACTCCACGCACATGTGTTTAATTTCACTGAGTGTTTAATTCACTGAGTGTTTAAATTCACTCAGTGTTTAAATTCACCGTGCGCTTAGACTCACTGAGTGTTTACATTCAATCTGAGTATTAAAATTCACTGAGTTATAATTCACAGTGTTTACATTCACTCAGTGTTTAAATTCACTGAGTTAGAATTCACAGCATTTATATTTACTAAAATGGGTAAATTGATTGAATGTCTAAAATCACTGAGAGCTCAAACTGATGGAGTGTTTAAATTGACTGAGTGTTTAAACTCCCTGAGTGTTTAATCTCACTGAGTGTTTAAACTCACTGAGTGTTTAAACTCACTGAGTGTTGAACTTGACTAAGTTTAAACTCACTGAGTGTTCAAGCTCACTGAATACTTAAATTCACTGAGTGTTTAAACTCACTGAGTGTTTAAACTCACTGAGTGTTTAAATTTTCTGAGTGTTTAAACTCACTGAGTGTTTAAACTCACTGAGTGTTTAAACTCACCGAACGTTTAAGCTCACAAAGTGTTTAAATTCACTGAGTGTTTAAATTCACAAATTGTTTAATCTCACTGGGTGTTTCAATTCACTCAGTGTTTAAATTCACTGGGGGCTTTGACTCACTGAGTGTTTAATTTCAATCTCAGTATTTTAATTCAGTGAGTTATAATTCACAGTGTTTAAATTCGCTGAGTGTTTAAATTCCCTCAATGGGTAAATTCATTGAGTGTCAAAAGTCACTGAGTGTTTAAACTCACTGCATGTTCAAATTCACTGAGTGTTTAAATTCACTCAGTGTTTAAACTCAGTGAGTGTTAAATTCACTGTGATTACATTCACTCAGTTTTTTAATTCACTCAGTGTTTAAATTCACTAAGTGTTTAAATTCACTCAGTGTTTAAATTCACCGTGCGCTTAGACTCACTGAGTGTTTACATTCACTCAGTGTTTAAATTCACTGAGTTAGAATTCACAGCATTTATATTTACTAAAATGGGTAAATTGATTGAATGTCTAAAATCACTGAGAGCTCAAACTGATGGAGTGTTTAAATTGACTGAGTGTTTAAACTCCCTGAGTGTTTAATCTCACTGAGTGTTTAAACTCACTGAGTGTTTAAACTCACTGAGTGTTGAACTTGACTAAGTTTAAACTCACTGAGTGTTCAAGCTCACTGAATACTTAAATTCACTGAGTGTTTAAACTCACTGAGTGTTTAAACTCACTGAGTGTTTAAATTTTCTGAGTGTTTAAACTCACTGAGTGTTTAAACTCACTGAGTGTTTAAACTCACTGAGTGTTTAAACTCACCGAACGTTTAAGCTCACAAAGTGTTTAAATTCACTGAGTGTTTAAATTCACAAATTGTTTAATCTCACTGGGTGTTTCAATTCACTCAGTGTTTAAATTCACTGGGGGCTTTGACTCACTGAGTGTTTAATTTCAATCTCAGTATTTTAATTCAGTGAGTTATAATTCACAGTGTTTAAATTCGCTGAGTGTTTAAATTCCCTCAATGGGTAAATTCATTGAGTGTCAAAAGTCACTGAGTGTTTAAACTCACTGCATGTTCAAATTCACTGAGTGTTTAAATTCACTCAGTGTTTAAACTCAGTGAGTGTTAAATTCACTGTGATTACATTCACTCAGTTTTTTAATTCACTCAGTGTTTAAATTCACTGAGTGTTTAAATTCACTCAGTGTTTAAACTCACTGAGTGTTTAAACTCACTGAGTGTTTAAATTTACTGAGTGTTTGAACTCACTGAGTGTTTAATTTCACTCAGTGTTTAAATTCACTGAGTTTTTAAATTCATTGTGTTTAAATTCAGTGTTTCAACTCATTGTTTAAATTCAGTCAGTGTTTAAATTCAAAAAGTGTTTCAATTCACTGGGAGTTTAAATTCACTCAGTGTTTAAACTCACTGTGCGCTTAGACTCACTGAGCATTTACATTCAATCTGAGTATTTAAATTCAGTGAGTTGTAATTCACAGTGTTTACATTCACAAAGTGTTTAAATTCACTGAGTGATTAAATGCACTAAGTGTTTAAATTCACTCAGTGTTTAAATTCACTGAGCGCTTTGACTCACTGAGTGTGTACATTCAATCTGAGTATTTAAATTCATTGAATTATAATTCACAATGTTTACATTCGCTAAGTGTTTAAACACGCTGAGTTTTTAACCTCCGTCAATGGGTAATTTCATTGAGTGTCTAAACACTGAGTGCTTAAACTCATGGAATGTTTAAATTGACTGAGTATTTAAATTTACTGAGTGTTTAAACTCACTGAATGTTTAAATTCACTGAGTTTTTAAATTCAGTGTGTTTAAATTCACAGCGCTTTATGTTCATAGAATTTACAGTGCAGAAGAAGGCCATTCGGCCCATCGAGTCTGCACCGGCTCTTGGAAAGAGCAGCCTACTCAAGCCCATACCTCCACCCTATCCCCATAACCCCACCTAACACTAAGGGCAATTTGGACCCTGAGGGCAATTTAGCCTGGCTAATTCACCTAACCTGCACATCTTTGGACTGTGGGAGGAAACCGGAGCACCCGGAGGAATCCCACGCACACACGGGGAGAACGTGCAGACTCCACACAGACATTGACCCAAGCCGGGGTTTGAACCTGGGACCCTGGAGCTGTGAAGCATTTGTGCTAACCACCATGCTACCGTGCTGCTCATTGTTTAAATTCAGAGTGTTTAAATTCACTGTGTGTTTAAACTCATCGAGTGTTTAATTCATTCAATCTTTAAATTCACAAACTGTTTAATTTCACTGAGTGTTTAAGTTCACTCAGTGATTAAATTCACTCAGTTTCTAAATTCACTGAGTGTTCAAATTCACTCGGTGCTTAAACTCAGGGAGTGTTTAAACTCACTAAGTGTTTAAATTCACTCAGTGTTTAAACTCACTAAGTGTTTCAACTAACTGAGTGTTTAAACTCACTGAGTGTTTAATTTCACCCATTGATTAAATTCGAATGAATGAAATGAAAATTGCTTATTGTCACAAATAGGCTTCAAATGAAGTTACTGTGAAATGTCCCTAGTTGCCACATTCCGGCACCTGTTTGGGAAGGCTGATACAGGAATTGAACCTTGCTACTGTCCTGCCTTGGTCTGCTTTACAAAGCCAGCGATTTAGCCGTGTGCTAAACCAGCCACAAATTCCCTGAGTTTTTAAATTCATTTAGTGTTTAAATTCACAAAGTGTTTAAACTCACTGAGTGTTTAAATTCACTGAGTATGTAATTTCACTCCGTGTTTAAATTCACTGTGTGTTTAAATTCACTGTGTTTAAATTCACAGTGTTTAGATTCACTCCGTGTTTAAACTCACTGAGTGTTTAAATTCACTGAGTGTTTAAATTCAGTCAGTGTTTAAACTCACTGTGCGCTTAGATTCACTGAGTCTTTACATTCAATCTGAGTATTTAAATTCAGTGAGTTATAATTCACAGTGTTTACATTCACAAAGTGTTTAAAGTCACTGAGTGTTTAAATTCACTCAGTGTTTAAATTCACTCAGTGTTTAAATTCACTGAGCGCTTTGATTCACTGAGTGTGTACATTCAATCTGAGTATTTAAATTCACTGAATTATAATTCACAATGTTTACATTCGCTAAGTGTTTAAACACGCTGAGTGTTTAACCTCCGTCAATGGGTAATTTCATTGAGTGTCTAAACACTGAGTGCTTAAACTCATGGAATGTTTAAATTGACTGAGTGTTTAAATTTACTGAGTGTTTAAACTCACTGAATGTTTAAATTCACTGAGTGTTTAAATCCACCAAGTGTTTAAATTCACTGAGTGGTTAAATTCAGCGAGTGTTTAAATTCACTGTGTTTAAATTTACTGAGTGTTTAAATTAATTCAGTTTTTAAATTCACTCAGTGTTTAAATTCACTGAGTGTTTAAATTCTCTGGGTGTTTAAACTCACTGAGTGCTTAAATTCACTCAGTGTTTAAATTCACTCAGTGTTTAAACTCACTGAGTGTTTAAACTCGTTGAGTGTTTAAATTCACCATGAGCTCAGACTCACTGAGTGTTTACATTCAATCTGAGTATTTGAATTCACTGCGTGATAATTCAGTGTTTACATTCGCAAAGTGTTTAAATTCGCTGAGTTTTTAAGTTCACTCAGTGTTTAAATTCACAGTGTTTAAATTATTGCAGTGTTTAAATTCACACAGTGTTTCAACTCACTGAGTGTTTAAACTCACTGTGTGTTTAAACTCAATGAGTGTTCAAATTCACTGAGTGTTTAAATTCAATCTGAGTGGTTACATCGACTGGATGTTTAAATAATAATAAACTTTTATTGACACAAGTAGACTAATATTAACACTGCAATAAAGTTACTGTGAACATCCCGTAGTCGCCACATTCTGCCATCTGTTTAAAATGATTCAGTGTTTAAAGTACCTGAGTGTTTAAACTCACTGAGTGTTTAAACTCACTGAGTGTTTAAACTCACTGATTGTTTTAATTCACCATGTGTTTAAATTCACTCAGTGTTTGAACTTACTGAGTGTTTAAACTCACTGAGTGTTTAAACTCACTGAGTGTTTAAACTCACTGAGTGTTTAAATTCACTGATTGTTTTAATTCACCATGTGTTTAAATTCACTCAGTGTTTGAACTTACTGAGTGTTTAAACTCACTGAGTGTTTAAACTCACTGAGTGTTTAAATTCACTGAGTGTTTCAATTCATTGTGTGTATACATTCACTGAGCGTTTAAATTAATTCAGTGTTTAAATTCACTGGGTGTTTACATTCACTGAGTGCTTAAACTCATGGAGTGTTTAAATTCACTGAGTGTTCACTATGTGTTTAAACTCAATGAGTGTTTAAATTCACTGAGTGTTTAAACTCACTGAGTGTTTAAATTCACTGTGTTAAAATTCACTGAGTGTTTAAATTCAATCAGTATTTACATTCACAGTGTTTAAATTCACTGTGTGTTTAAACTCACTGAGTGTTTAAATTCACTGAGTGTTTAAATTCATTCAGTTTTGAAATTCAATGTGTGTTTAAACTCACTGAGTGTTTAAATTCACTGTGTGTTTAAACTCACTGAGTGTTTAAATTCACTGTGTGTTTAAACTCCCTGAGTATTTAAACTCAGAGTTTTTAAATTAATTCAGTTTTTAATTCAGCCCTACCCAGGACAGCCCTACCCAGGACAGCCCTACCCAGAACAGACCTACCCAGGACAGCCCTACCCAGGACACCCCGACCCAGGACACCCCGACCCAGGACACCCCGACCCAGGACACTCCTACCCAGGACAGCCCTACCCAGGACAGCCCTACCCAGGATACCCCTACCCAGGACACACCTACCCAGGGCAGCCCTACCCAGGACAGCCCTACCCAGGACAGCCCTACCCATGACACACCTACCCAGGACAGCCCTACCCAGGACACACCTACCCAGGGCACCCCTATCCAGGACTCCCCTTCCCAGGACAGCCCTACCCAGGACAGCCCTACCCAGGACAGCCCTACCCAGGACAGCCCTACCCAGGACAGCCCTACCCAGGACACCCCTACCCAGGACACCCCTACCCAGAGCAGCCCTACCCAGGACATCGACACACATGACACTGGAACACAGGACAGTGACACACAACGGACGGGTGGACACAAGATGCCACCCCAGGGGACCATGGACTCGGAGTCTGACGATGCGCACGCCACAGCGCCACTGCTGTCTCCAACACCCACCACCATCGCAGAGACACTCCCCCCGGTTGGGCACTTTAGTGATGAGGGGTCTGGTACACTCACTGGAGCGCAACACAGCCGTACCGGTACAGCAGGTGGAGGTCAGAGCAGCAGAGGGGCCGGGAGGTCGGAGGGCATCCTGGCGCAAGCAAACATCTGCCCCCCAGACGGGTCCTGGGTTCCTGGAGTTACCACACCCACCCATAGACCCTATGCAGTCACCAAACCTGGGACGAAGGAAGATGATGATGGCTGGCTTGCAGCGGCTGCAGGCGCAGGTGGAGGAGTCCACCCGTGTCCAGGAGATGGGGGTGGTGCCGGTCATGCGTGCCACCCAGGCCGAAACCGCATGGATGATGTCTGCGGTGGAGGCAATGGGTGCGACGGTCAGACATGGGGAGCAGGATGCGAGGCCTGGGGCTTTCCGTGAAGGCGGCGTGTGTGGCCCAGGACATGGCTTCCCTCTCACAGGAAGCTATGAGCCAGAGCCAACAGCAGATGGCAGAGGCGCTCAACGCCGTGGCCCAGTCTCTGCAGGCCATGGCCCAGTCTCAGCAGGCAATGGCCCAGTCTCAGCAGGCAATGGCCCAGTCTCAGCAGACCATGGCCCTGTCTCTGCAGGCCATGGCCCAGTCTCAGCAGGCAATGGCCCAGTCTCAGCAGGCCATGGCCCAGTCTCAGCAGGCAATGGCCCAGTCTCAGCAGGCAATGGCCCAGTCTCAGCAGACCATGGCCCAGTCCCAGCAGGCAATGGCCCAGTCTCAGCAGGCCATGGCCCAGTCTCAGCAGGCAATGGCCCAGTCTCTGCAGGCCATGGCCCAGTCTCAGCAGGCAATGGCCCAGTCTCAGCAGGCAATGGCCCAGACGCAGCAGGCCATGGCCCAGTCTCAGCAGGCAATGGCCCAGTCTCAGCAGGCAATGGCCCAGTCTCAGCAGGCAATGGCCCAGACGCAGCAGGCCATGGCCCAGTCTCAGCAGGCAATGGCCCAGTCTCAGCAGGCCATGGCCCAGTCCCAGCAGGCAGTGGGCCCAGTCTCAGCAGGCCATGGCCCAGTCTCAGCAGGCCATGGCCCAGTCTCAGCAGGCAATAGCCCAGTCTCAGCAGGCCATGGCCCAGTCTCTGCAGGCCGTGGCCCAGTCCCAGCAGGCAGTGGGCCTGTCTCAGCAGGCAATGGCCCAGTCTCAGCAGGCCATGACCCAGTCTCAGCAGGCCATGGCCCTGTCTCAGCCGGCCATGGCCCAGTCTCAGCAGGCCATGGCCCAGTCTCTGCAGGCCATAGCCCAGTCTCAGCAGGCCGTGGCCCAGTCTCAGCAGGCAATGACCCAGTCCTAGCAGGCAATGGCCCGTCTCTGCAGGCCATGACCCAGTCCCAGCAGGCCATGGCTCAGTCTCAGCAGGCCATGGTCCAGTCTCAGCAGGCCATGGCCCAGTCCCAGCAGGCAGTGGGCCTATCTCAGCAGGCAATGGCCCAGTCTCAGCAGGCCATGACCCAGTCTCAGCAGGCCATGGCCCAGTCTCTGCAGGCCATGGCCCTGTCTCAGCAGGCCATGGCCCAGTCTCTGCAGGCCATTGCCCAGTCTCTGCAGGCCATGGCCCAGTCTCTGCAGGCCATGACCCAGTCTCAGCAGGCCATGGCCCTGTCTCAGCAGGCCATGGCCCAGTCCCAGCAGGCCATGGCCCAGTCCCAGCAGGCCATGGCCCAGTCCCAGCAGGCAATGGCCCAGTCTCAGCAGGCCATGGCCCAGTCTCTGCAGGCCATTGCCCAGTCTCTGCAGGCCATGGCCCAGTCTCTGCAGGCCATTGCCCAGTCTCTGCAGGCTATTGCCCAGTCTCAGCAGGCCATGGCCCAGTCCCAGCAGGCCATGGCCCAGTCCCAGCAGGCCATCGCTGAGGGCATTGGCACCATTGCCCAGGTGCTGGCCGGCGTTGCCCAGACACAGACAGGGATGGCCAACTCCCTGAGCTCCATGGCTGCAAACCCGCAGACCCTTGTCGATACCAGCACGGGAATCCAGGACTGGCAGCGCCAGGTGTCGGGGGGGCGTCGGATAGCCGGTCCGTTCGCACCCTCGACCCATGTAGAGGCCCAGGGAGGAGGAGGTGCTGGGGCCCATCCCGGGTCCCCCTGTAGGGGAGGTCCTGGAAAACTGCAGCACCTCGGACTCCCCCCTCCCCTCCGTCCCAGGTGCATCTGGTGGGCAACAGGCAGGACAGGCTGGCAGCTTGCCATCCCAGTCGCCCGAGCCGCAGCCTGGCCCATCTAGGCCGGGCCGCCCCAGTAAATGGCCGCCAAAGGGATCCCGAGTCACAGGGCAGGAATCACAGGAGTCCACCTCCAGTTCTGCTGTACCATCTGGGGGACCACCTGGGCATAGTCAAAGGGCCCGTAAGGCCAAACAATTAGACACTCAGTAAGTTGGCACGGGTGCAGGGCACAGATTAGTGATAGGGCCTAGGGCACGTGTATGGACAGTTTGTTATTAAAATCACTTTCACACCTACAGAAGCTGCCTTTGTGCTCTGCCCGAAGCGTGCGGGGGGTGGGGGGGTGTCATTTACGTTGTGCTCCAGTGTGTGTGTGAGGGGTGGTCTTACGTTGGCCCAGGTGAGTGTGCCCCCCCCTCCCCCCGGGGCCGCCCTCTCCATCCCCCCCCCCCCCCCCCCCCCCCCCGGGCAGAGGACGGGACCGTGCACTGCAGTGTCACGGCCGCATGCAGGGATGGTCCGGGTGGATGGTGATACTGTGGCCATGGGTCAGACATTGTCCAACGATGTGGAGCCAGGAGATCATCGCAGAGCGGGTCGTCATCATCCTCCATGGCCTGCAATAGACACACTTCCACCGGAGACCGTGTGAGCCCAGCCCGTCGTGCCGCAGGTGGATCTGCAATGGAGGGGTGGTTGGCGTGTGTGTGGGGTGGGTGTGGTTGGTGGGTGGGGGGGGGTTAGGGTGTTGGTGCTGGGTGGGTGAGGGGGGTGAGGGGGGGTGAGGGGGGTGAGGGGGGGTGAGGGTGTTGGTGCTGGGTGGGTGAGGGGGGGTTAGGGTGTTGGTGCTGGGTGGGTGAGGGGGGTGAGGGGGGGTGAGGGTGGGTGAGGGGGGTGAGGGTGTTGGTGCTGGGTGGGTGACGGGGGGGTGAGGGTGGTCAGATGTTGCCATGGTGTGCGGTATGTGGCCATACTCACCGATTCCCACGCCCCCTAGTCAGTGAACCAGGCGGCTATCAGCCTGTCCCGTGCCCGCTGGCCGAGCCGGTATCGATGGGCAGCCACCTGCCCATGTCCAGCCCGTCTGCCCTGACCATTGCCCCCATCTCCCTCATCTGGGGAAGTCTGTGCCTCTGCCTGCTGCTCCGCCACTCCCCCCTCCTCTTCCTGCTGCTCCGCCACTCCCCCCTCCTCTGCCTGCTGCCCCGCCACTCCCCCCTCCTCTTCCTGCTGCTCCGCCACTCCCCCCTCCTCTTCCTGCTGCCCCGCCACTCCCCCCTCCTCTGCCTGCTGCTCCGCCACTCCCCCTCCTCTTCCTGCTGCTCCGCCACTCCCTCCCCTTCCTGCTGCCCCGCCACTCCCCCCTCCTCTGCCTGCTGCTCCTCCACTCCCCCCTCCTCTGCCTGCTGCTCCGCCACTCCCCCCTCCTGTGCCTGCTGCTCCGCCACTCCCCCTCCCCTTCCTGCTGCCCCGCCACTCCCCCCTCCTCTGCCTGCTGCCCCGCCACACCCCCTCCTCTGCCTGCTGCCCCGCCACTCCCCCCTCCTCTGCCTGCTGCCCCGCCACTCCCCCTCCTCTGCCTGCTGCCCCGCCACTCGCCCCTCCTCTGCCTGCTGCTCCTCCACTCCCCCCTCCTCTGCCTGCAGCCCCGCCACTCCCCCCTCCTCTGCCTGCTGCCCCGCCACTCCCCCCTCCTCTTCCTGCTGCTCCGCCACTCCCCCTCCTCTTCCTGCTGTCCCGCCACTCCCCCCTCCTCTGCCTGCTGCCCCGCCACACCCCCCTCCTCTGCCTGCTGCTCTGCCACTCCTCCCTCCTCTGCCTGCTGCCCCGCCACACCCCCCTCCTCTTCCTGCTGCCCCGCCACTCCCCCCTCCTGTGCCTGCTGCCCCGCCACTCCCCCCTCCTCTGCCTGCTGCTCCGCCACTCCCCCCTCCTCTTCCTGCTGCCCCGCCACTCCCCCCTCCTGTGCCTGCTGCCCCGCCACTCCCCCCTCCTCTGCCTGCTGCCCCGCCACTCCCCCCTCCTCTGCCTGCTGCTCCGCCACTCCCCCCTCCTCTTCCTGCTGCTCCGCCACTCCCCCCTCCTCTGCCTGCTGCTCCGCCACTCCCCCCTCCTCTGCCTGCTGCCCCGCCACTCCCCCCTCCTCTTCCTGCTGCTCCGCCACTCCCCCCTCCTCTGCCTGCTGCCCCGCCACTCCCCCCTCCTCTGCCTGCGGCACATCGCCCCTCTGCTGGGCTACGTTGTGCAGGACACAGCACACCACAATGATGTGGCCGACCCTATCTGGCGGGTACTGGAGGGCCCCCCTCCAGAGAGGTCCAGGCACCTGAAACACATCTTCAGCAGCCCAAAGCACCTCTCTATCACACCCCATGTCGCTGCATGGCCATCATTGTAGCTGTTCTCTACGTCGGTCTGTGGCCCCCGTATAGGCGTCATCAGCCACGACTGCAACGGGTAACCCCTGTCGCCCAGCAACCAGCCCCTCACCCGGGAGTGGCGTCACTCGAACATGCCGGGGATGTAAGACCGCGACAACACGTATGAGTCATGAACACTGCCCGGGTACCGGGCGCAGACGTACAGGACAATCATGCAGTGGTCACAGGCCACCTGGATGTTCATGGAATAGGTCCCCTTCCTATTGGTGAACACGGCCCTGTTATCTGCAGGTGGCCGCACGGCGACGTGCATCCCATCGATCCCGCCCTGGACCATGGGAAAATGAGAATGGAATGACCCCGTGGCATAAAAGTTCAGGGCCACCGTAACCTTGATGGACACAGGGAGACGGTGTCCTCCCCCAGTGTCACACGGTGCCAGCTGTGCCAGCAGGTTGCTGGTGTGTGCCACGGTTTCACGGCTAATTCGGAGTCTCCTCCTGCATTCCCGGTCCATGAGGTCCTGGTATGACGAACAGGGCCAGTACACACGGGACCTCCTCAGGCGTCTCCGTCGCCGTGGCGCCTCAACGTCCGTTTTTTTACGGTGAGCAGCGATTCTCCCCTGGCCGATGGGTCGATTTCCAAGGCCTTTACGGCCGTTTTCACGATTTCTAATACACCTGCTATACCAGTTCGTGAAAACGGCCGCACAGTGCCGTTCTGTACAACCATGCCACCGATTGGCACGGCCGCACCACAGCCGTGCCAAGGGTGGCATGGGCCCGCGATCGGTGGGCACCATAAGTGTTTAAACTCACTGTGTTTCAAATCACTTAATGTTTAAATTTACTGAGTGCTTAAACTCACTAAGTGTGTAAGCTCACTGAGTGTTTAAACTCACTGAGTGTTTAAACTCACTGAGGTTTAAATTCAGAGTGTTTAAACTCACTGAGTGTTTAAACTCACTGAGGTTTAAATTCACTGAGTGTTTAAACTCACTGAGTGCTTAAACTCACTGAGGTTTAAATTCACTGAGTGTTTAAATTCACTGAGTGTTTAAATTCACTCAGTATTTAAACTCACTGAGTGTTCCATTCAGTCAGTGTTTAAATTCATGGTGCGCTTAGACTCAAAGAGTGTGTCCATTCATTCTGAGTATTTAAATTCACTGAGTTATAATTCACAGTGTTTACATTCGCTGAGTGTTTAAATTCACTGAGTGTTTTAATTCACTCAATGGGTAAATTCATTGAGTGTCTAAAGTCACTGAGTGTTAAAACTCACTGAGTGTATAAACTCACTGAGTGTTTAAACTCACTGTGTTTCAAATCACTTAATGTTTAAATTTACTGAGTGCTTAAACTCACTAAGTGTGTAAGCTCACTGAGTGCTTAAATTCACTCTGAGTGTTTAAATTCACTGAATGTTTAAATAATAAGAATCTTTCTCATCACAAGCAGGCTCATATTGACACTGCAATTAAGTTATTGTGAAAATCCCCTTGTCACCACATTCCCGCACCTGTTTAAAATCACTGCCTGTGTTTAATTCAGAGTGTTTGAACTCACTGGATTATTTAATTCACTCTGTTTAAACTCACTGAGTGCTTAATTAATACTAACAGTATTTATTAGTGTCATAAGTAGGATTACATTAACACTGCAATAAAGTTACTGTGAAAATCCCCTAGTCGCCACATTCAGGCGCCTGTTTATATCATTCAGTGTTTAAACTCCCTGAGTGTTTAACCTTACTGAGTGTTTAAACTCACTGAGTGTTTTAATTCACTGAGTGTATAAACTCACTGAGTGTTTAAATTCACTGAATGTTTAAATAATAATAATCTTTCTTGTCACAAGTAGGCTCATATTAACACTGCACAGAAGTTACTGTGAAAACGCCCCAGTCACCAAATTCCAGCACCTTTTTAAAATCACTTTGTGTTTTAATTCACTGAGTGTTTCAACTAACTGGGTGTTTTAATTCACTCTGTGTTTAAACTCACTGAGTGTTAAAACTCACTGCGTGTTTAAATTCACTGAGTGTTTAAATTCACTGAGTGTTTAAACTCACTGAGTGTTTAAACTTACTGAGTGCTTAACCTGACTGACTGTTTAAACTCACTGAGTTTAAAGTCACTCTGAGTGTTGAAACTGTTTAAACTCACTGAGTGTTTAAATTCACTGAGTGTTTAAACTTACTGAGTGCTTAAACTCACTGACTGTTTAAACTCATGTTTAAATAATAATAATAAACTCATGTTTAAATAATAATATTCTTTCTTGTCACAAGCAGGCTCATATTAACACTGCACAGAAGTTACTGTGAAAAGCCCCTAGTCACCACATTCCCGCACCTGTTTAAAATCACTCAGTGTTTAAATTCACTAAGTGTTTAAACTCACTGAGTGTTTAAATTGACTGAGTGTTTAATTTCACTCAGTGTTTAAATTCGCTCAGTGTTTAAACTCACTGAGTGTTTAAATTCGCTCAGTGTTTAAACTCTCTGAGTGTTTAAATTAACTCAGTGTTTAAATTCACTGAGTGTTCAAACTCAGAGTGTTTAAACTCACTCAGTGTTTATATTCACTGAATGTTTAAATTCACACAGTGTTTAAACTCCATAACAATTTAAATTCACTGAGTGTTTAAACTCACTGTGTGTTTAAATTCACTCAGTGTTTAAATTCATTCAGTGTTTAAATTCACTGAGTGTTTAAATTCATTCAGTGTTTAAACTCACTGAGTGTTTGAACTCAATGAGTGTTTAAACTCACTGAGGTTTAAATTCACTGAGTGTTTAAATTAATTCAGTGTTTAAATTCAGTGTTCAAACTCAGAGTGTTTAAACTCACTGAGGTTTATATTCACTGAATGTTTAAATTCACAGTGTTTAAACTCCATAACAATTTAAATTCACTGAGTGTTTAAACTCACTGTGTGTTTAAATTCACTCAGTGTTTAAATTCGGTGAGTGTTTAAATTCACTGAGTGTTTTAATTCACTCAATGGGTAAATTCATTGAGTGTCTAAAGTCACTGAGTGTTAAAACTCACTGAGTGTTTAAACTCACTGAGTGTTTAAATTCATTCAGTGTTTAAACTCACTGAGGTTTATATCCACTGAGTGTTTAAACTAACTGAGGTTTATATTCACTGAATGTTTAAATTCACACAGTGTTTAATCTCCCTGAGTATTTAAATTGACTGATTGCTTAAACTCACTGAGTGTTTAAACTCACTGAGGTTTAAATTCACGCAGTGTTTAAATTCACTGAGTGTTTAAACTCACTGAGTGTTTAAACTCACTGAGTGCTTAAACTCACTGAGTGTTTAAACTCACTGAGTGCATAAACTCAGAGTGCTTAAACTCACTGAGTGTTTAAATTCACTCAGTATTTAAACTCACTGAGTGTTCCATTCAGTCAGTGTTTAAATTCACGGTGCGCTTAGACTCACAGAGTGTGTACATTCATTCTGAGTATTTAAATTCACTGAGTTATAATTCACAGTGTTTACATTCGCTGAGTGTTTAAATTCACTGAGTGTTTTAATTCACTCAATGGGTAAATTCATTGAGTGTCTAAAGTCACTGAGTGTTAAAACTCACTGAGTGTTTAAATTCACTCTGTGTTTAAATTCACTCAGTGTTTAAACTCACTGAGTGTATAAACTCACTGAGTGTTTCAAATCACTTAATGATTAAATTCACTGAGTGTTTCAACACAGAGTGTTTAAATTTACAGAGTGCTTAAACTCACTAAGTGTGTAAGCTCACTGAGTGTTTAAACTCACTGAGTGTTTAAACTCACTGAGTGCTTAATCACACTGCATGTTTAAATTCACTCTGAGTGTTTAAATTCACTCAATGTTTAAATAATAAGAATCTTTCTTGTCACAAGCAGGCTCATATTGACACTGCAATTAAGTTACTGTGAAAATCCCCTTCTCACCACATTCCCGCAGTTGTTTAAAATCACTGCGTGTTTTAATTCACTGAGTGTTTAAACTCACTGAGTGTTTAATTAATACTAACAGTATTTATTAGTGTCATAAGTAGGCTTACATTAACACAGCAATGAAGTTACTGTGAAAATCCCCTAGTCGCCACATTCAGGTGCCTGTTTATACCATTCAGTGTTTAAACTCCCTGAGTGTTTAACCTTACTGAGTGTTTAAACTCACTGAGTGTTTAAATTCACTGAGTGTATAAACTCACTGAGTGTTCAAGTTCACTGAATGTTTAAATAATAATAATCTTTCTTGTCACAAGTAGGCTCATATTAACACTGCACAGAAATTACTGTGAAAACGCCCAGGCACCACATTCCAGCACATTTTTAAAATCACTTTGTGTTTTAATTCACTGAGTGTTTCAACTAACTGGGTGTTTTAATTCACTCTGTGTTCAAACTCACTGAGTGTTAAAACTCACTGCGTGTTTAAATTCACTGAGTGTTTAAACTCACTGAATGTTTAAACTCACTGAGTGTTTAAACTCATTGAGTATTTAAATTCACTGAGTGTTTAAATTCACTGAGTGCTTAAACTCACTGAGTGTTTAAGTTCACTGAGTGTTTAAACTCACTGACTGTTTAAACTCATATTTAAATAATAATAATAAAATCATGTTTAAATAATAATAATCTTTCTTGTCACAAGCAGGCTCATATTAACACTGCACAGAAGTTACTGTGAAAAGCCCCTAGTCGCCACATTCCCGCACCTGTTTAAAATCACTCAGTGTTTAAATTCACTAAATGTTTAAACTCACTGAGTGTGTACATTCAATCTGAGTATTTAGATTCACTGAGTTATAATTCACAGTGTGAAATGAAATGCAAGTCGCTTATTGTCACAAGTAGGCATCGAATGAAGTTACTGTGAAAAGCCCCTAGTCGCCAAATTCCAGCGCCTGTTCGGGGAGGCTGGTACGGGTGAATTCTTTGAGTGTCTAAATTCACTGAGTGTTTAAACTCACTGAGTGCTTAAATTCACTGAGTGTTTAAATTCACTGACTGTTTAAATTCACTCAGTGTTTAAACTCAATGAGTGTTTAAATTCACTGAGCTTTTAAATTCATTGAGTGTTTAAACTCACTGAGTCTTTACACTCACTGAGGTTTAAATTCACACAGTGTTTCAACTCACTGAGTCTTTAAACTCACTGAGGTTTAAATTCACTCAGTGTTTAAATTCACTCAGTGTTTAAACTCACTGAGTGTTCCATTCAGTCAGTCTTTAAATTCACGGTGCGCTTAGACTCACAGAGTGTGTACATTCATTCTGAGTATTTAAATTCACTGAATTATAATTCATAGTGTTTACATTTGCTGAGTGTTTAAATTCACTGAGTGTTTTAATTCACTCAATGGGTAAATTCATTGAGTGTCTCAAGTCACTGAGTGTTTAAACTCACTGAGTGTTTAAACTGACTGAGTGTTTAAACTCATTGTGTGTTTAAATTCACTCTGAGTGTTTAAATTCACTGAATGTTTAAATAATAAGAATATTTCTTGCCACAAGCAGGTTCATATTAACACTCCAATTAAGTTATTGTGAAAATCCCTCTCTCACCACATTCCCGCACCTGTTAAAATCACTGCGTGTTTTAATTCACTGAGTGTTTGAACTCACTGGGTTATTTAATTCACTCTGTGTTTAAACTCACTGAGTGTTTAATTATTACTAACAGTATTTATTAGTGTCATAAGTAGGATTACATTAACACTGCAATGAAGTTACTGTGAAAATCCCCTAGTCGCCACATTCAGGTGCCTGTTTATACCATTCAGTGTTTAAACTCCCTGAGTGTTTAACCTTACTGAGTGTTTAAACTCACTGAGTGTTTAAATTCACTGAGTGTATAAATTCACTGAGTGTATAAATTCACTGAGTGTTTAAATTCACTGAGTGTTTAAACTCACTGAGCGTTTTAATTCGCTCTGTGTTTAAATTCACTCGGTGTTTAAATTCACTCAGTCTTTAAACTCACTGAGTGTTTAAAC
Organism: Scyliorhinus canicula; assembly: GCF_902713615.1. NCBI lineage: Eukaryota > Metazoa > Chordata > Chondrichthyes > Carcharhiniformes > Scyliorhinidae > Scyliorhinus > Scyliorhinus canicula. The sequence continues at coordinate 23,099,725 of NC_052169.1, read as the reverse complement.
TCAGAGTGTTTAATCTCACTGAGTGTTTAAACTCACTGAGTGTTTAAACTCACTGGGTGTTTAAATTAATTCAGTGTTTAAATTCACTGAGTGTTTAAAGTCACTGTCTGTTTAAACTCACTGAGTGAGTAAATTCACTGAGGTTTAAATTCACTGTTAGTTTAAACTCACTGAGTGTTTCAACTCATTGAGGTTTAAAGTCACTGAGTGTTTAAATTCACTGAGTGTTTAGTGTTTAAACTCACTGATTGTTTAAACTCACTGAGGTTTAAATTCACTGAGTGTTTAAATTCACTCAGTGTTTAAACTCACTGAGTATTTAAATTCACTGTGCGCTTAGACTCACAGATTGTGTACATTCATCCTGAGTTTTTTAATTCACTGAGTTATAATTCATAGTGTTTACATTCGCTGAGTGTTTAAATTCACTGAGTGTTTTCTTCACTCAATGGGTAAATTCATTGAGTGTCTAAAGTCACTGAATGCTGAAACTCATGGAGTGCTTAAAGTGACTGAGTGTTAAAACTCACTGAGTGTTTAAACTCACTGAGTGTTTAAATTCACTCAGTGTTTAAATTTACTGTGCGTTTAACCCACTGAGTGTTTAAACCCACTGAGTGTTTAAATTCACTGTGTTTAAATTCACTGAGTGTTAAAACTCACTGAGTGTTTAAACTCACTGAGTGTTTAAATTCACTCTGTGTTTAAATTCACTGAGTGTTTAAATTTACTGAGCGTTTAAACCCACTGAGTGTTTACATTCACTGTGTTTAAATTCACTGAGTGTTAAAACTCACAGAGTGTTAAAACTCACAGGGTGTTTAAACTCACTGAGTGTTTAAATTCACACTGTGTTTAAATTCACTGAGTGTTTAAATTTACTGAGCGTTTTAATTCACTGAGTGTTTAAACCCACTGAGTGTTTAAACTCACTGAGTGTTTCAAATCACTTAATGTTTAAATTCACTGAGTGTTTCAAGGCAGTGTTGCAACTCACTGAGTGCTTAAACTCACTCAGTGTGTAAGCCCACTGAGTGTTTAAACTGACTGAGTGTTTCAACTCACTGAGTGTTCAAATTCTCTCTGAGTGTTTAAATTCACTGAATGTTTAAATAATAAGAATCTTTCTTGTCACAAGCAGGCTCATATTGACACTGCAATGAAGTTACTGTGAAAATCCCCTTCTCACCACATTCCCGCACATGTTTAAAATCACTGCGTGTTTTAATTCACTGAGTGTTTGAACTCACTGGATTATTTAATTCACTGAGTGTTTAAACTCACTGAGTGTTTAATTAATACTAACAGTATTTATTAGTTTCATAAGTAGGCTTACATTAACACTGCAATCAAGTTACTGTGAAAATCCCCTAGTCGCCACATTCAGGCACCTGTTTATATCATTCAGTGCTTAAACTCCCTGAGTGTTTAACCTTACTGAGTGTTTAAACTCACTGAGTGTTTAAATTCACTGAGTGTATAAACTCTCTGAGTGTTTAAATTCATTGAGTGTTTAAATTCACTGAGTGTTTAAACTCACTGAGTATTTAAAATCACTGAGTGTTTTAATTCGCTCTGTGTTTAAATTCACTCGGTGTTTAAACTCACTGAATGTTTAAACTCACTGAATGTTTAAATTCACTCAGTATTTAAACTCACTGAGTCTTTAAACTCACTGAGTATTTAAATTCACTCAGTGTTTAAACTTACTGAATGTTTAAACTCACAATGTGTTGAAACTCAGTGAGCGTTTAAATTCGCTGTGTGCTTAACCTCACTGAGTGTTTAAATTCATCCAGTGTTTAAACTCCCTGAGTGTTTAAATTGACTTGAGTGTTTAAATTCACTGGGTGTTTAAATTCACTGTGTTTAAATTCACTGAGTGTTTAAATTCACTGAGTGTTTAAATTCACTGAGTATTTAAATTCACTGTGTGTTTAAATTCACTGAGTGTTTAAATTCACTTTGTGTTTAAATTCACTCAGTGTTTAAATTCACTCAGTGTATAAATTCACTCAGTGTATAAATTCACTCAGTGTTTAAATTCACTCAGTGTTTAAACTCACTGAGGTTTAAATTCACTGCGTGTTTAAATTCTCGCAGTGTTTAAACTCACTGAGGTTTAAATTCACTGTGTATTTAAATTCACTGAGTGTTTAAATTCACTGAGTGTTTAAATTCACTGTGTGTTTAAATTCACTGAGTGTTTAAATTCACTGAGTGTTTAAACTCACTGAGTGTTTAAATTCACTGAGTGTTTAAATTCACTGAGGTTTAAATACACTGCGCGTTTAAATTCTTGCAGTGTTTAAACTCACTGAGGTTTAAATTCACTGTGTATTTAAATTCACTGAGTGTTTAAATTCACTGAGTGTTTAAATTCACTGAGTTTTTAAATTCACTGAGTGTTTAAATTCACTGTGTGTTTAAATTCACTTAGTGTTTAAATTCACTGAGTGTTTAAACTCACTGAGTGTTTAAATTCACTGAGTGTTTAAATTCACTGAGTGTTTAAATTCACTGAGTGTTTAAATTCACTCAGTGTTTAAACTCACTGAGGTTTAAATACACTGCGCGTTTAAATTCTTGCAGTGTTTAAACTCACTGAGGTTTAAATTCACTGTGTGTTTAAATTCACTGAGTGTTTCAAGTCACTGAGTGTTTAAATTCACTCGGTATTTAAATTCAGAGTGTTTAAACTCCCTGAGTGTTTAAATTCACTCTGTTTATATTCACTCAGTGGTTAAATTCACTGTGTTTAAACTCACTGTGTGTTTCAAGTCACTGAGTGTTTAAGTTCAATCAGTGTTTAAATTCACTGAGTGTTTAAACTCACTGAATGTTTAAACTCACTACATGTTGAAACTCAATGAGCGTTTAAATTCGCTAAGTCTTTAACCTTACTGAGTGTTTAATTTCACTGAGTGTATAAACTCACTGAGTGTTTAAATTCACCCTGTGTGTTCAAATTGTGTTGAAACTCACTGAGTGTTTAAACTCACTGAGTGTTTAAATTCACTGTATGTTTAAATAATAACAATCTTTATTGTCACAAGCAGGCTCATATCAACACTGCAATGAAGTTAATGTGAAAATCCCCTTCTCACCACCTTCCCGCACCTGTTTAAAATCACTGTGTTTTAATTCACTGAGTGTTTGAACTCACTGAGAGTTTAAACTCGCTGAGTGTTTAAACTCGCTGAGTGTTTAATTAATAATAGTAGTATTTGTTAGTGTTACAAATAGGCTTACATTAACACTGCAATGAAGTTGCTGTGAAAATCCCCTAGTCGCCACATTCAGGCCCCTGTTTAAAATCACTCAGCGTTGAAATTCACCGAGTGTATAAACTCACCCTGAGTGTTGAAACTGACTGTGTGTTTAAGTTCACTGTAAGTATTTAAATTATGAGTGTTTAAACTCATTCACTATCGACAGGCGCTGACAATTTGAATGTGATCCGAGTGTTTAAACTTCCTCGGAGGTCGACCCGAGCCGTTCAATCCAAGCATCTCGTCTTTATTGTGAAGTTCCTCAGTTGTGTACATCTAATCACCGTAATATTACCGCAAACTCCCTCTTTCTCTCCGCCCTCAATGGCAAATCCAGCCTTATTCAGTTGACAATCTGTTTTTTTTTAATATAAATTTATTAAAAACGTGTGTGTGTGTTTTTTTTTGTCTGTGTGTCCGGGATTGTGTGCGCTGCAGATTTGTGCAAATGTCGGTGCTTCCTGATCTTCCTTCCCTTGTGTTTGTTTGTCCCCGGGTCGGAATGAAAGAGTGGACATGAATTGAAATTCCTCGCCCGTCTCCTAGTACCGCCGCCTGCAATGTGTTTGTGAAAACCCTGGGTTTTGTCTCTTGTTGGGGGCGGGAGGGGGGGGGGGGGGGGGGGGTTATTTGTCAGGGGAAAAAGGCTAAATCTACATCGGTGGGCCAGTGTAAGATGGGCCATTCTTTGGAGTTTTCTATTGAAGTGAATGAGGATGGATGAAGTTCCCGGGAAGCTGTATTTTGATGGACTCGAATTGTTACAGAATTGTCATCTATTTGTCCAGCTCAGGTCGCTTGTCTCTGCTGCTTCACCATCTCCCTCGGTTACCGCGGGCAAACAATTTGGTCCAGTCTCACTTGGAGCTCTGGGTCGACTTTGGGAATGTGTTGGAAGGGATTTGTAGCGTTTATTGGGAATTCTCCACTCTCTCTCTGAGTATGTAACGGAAACATGTCCATCCGACCATTCTATTAGTTTAACAATGAGTAAATAAAGTTAGGGGTGTGGGAGGTGGGGTGGGATGACAGCCCCCCACACCAGACAGGCTTTGGGCTTGGGCGCTGGCTGAGATTTTGAGGACATTTGACTCAGCCTTGTGCTGAGTCTGTGCCTCGCCTGCCCAGATTTCCCTGCCGGTGGTAATGATGAGTTTTTAAGTAGGTACCTTGACAAAGCTTCTTGATGGGATTGTGCTGATTGTGATGAATGGTCCCGGTTTCCGCTTGTGTGTGTGTGTTTGACGGCCCGGCGGCTTTCATGCATTTTAATCAAAGCGAGAAGTGAGGGTTTATTTCTAGATATTTACTTGTTGGTGTGATCCACATAACTGTAGATCAAAAAACCTCTGTCTCTCCCTCTCTCTCTTCTCCTCTCTCTTCCTCTCCCTCTTTCACTCTCTCTCCCTCTCTCTTTCACTCTCTCTCCCTTCCTCTCTTTCTCACTCTCTTTCCCTCTCCCCTCTCTCTTTCTTTCTTTCTATCTCCCTCCCTCTCTCTCTCTCTCTTTCTATCTTTCCCCTTCTTTCTTCCCCTCTTTCTCCCGCTCTTTCTCTATCCCTCACTTTCTCTCCCCCTCTTTCGTTCTATCTCTCTCTCCTATTTCCCTCTCTCCCCCTCTATATTTCTATCTCTCCCTCTCTTTCCATTCTCTTCCCTCTGTCTTTCAATCTCTCTCCCCCTCTCTCTCTCCCTCGTTCTTCCAATCTCTCTCTCCTTCTCGGTCCCTCACTCCTCTTTCTATCTCTATCTCTCTCCCTCTCCCCCCCCCCCCCTTCTTTCTATCTCTCTCCCTCTTTCCCTCTGCCTCACTCTCTTTCTAGCTTTCTTTCGCTCTCCCTCTCCTCTTTCAATCTCTCTCTCCTTCTCATTCCCTCTCTCTCCTCTTTTTATCTCTCTCCCCCCCCCCCTTTCTTTCTTTCTTTCTTTCTATCTCTCCCTCTTTCCCTCTGCCTCTCTCTCTTTCTAGCTTTCTTTCTCTCTTTCTATCTCAAACACACACAGCTCATGTACCAAAATCCAACATTTGCCATCAAAAATAAAAGCAGTCCTTATTGCCCCAGCCGCTCAGTGACAGCCCCGGGGGAGCCGGGCGCTCGGTCAGGACGGGGCTGGAATCCCTCCCAGACCCGTTCCCAAACTGAGACCTTGAGACCCTGTGAATTGTGACAGACATTGGGAGGAGGGGAGAGGGGGGGGGGGGGGGTCTACAATTATCCTCGGTACAAACAGCAAGCGAGAGAATGACGAGATCGAGTTATTAATAAAACCAAGAAGAGCACAATACGAATAGAGATGAACAAATAGTGATCAGAATCATCAATAATGGGGTTTTTTTGGGGGGTGGAACAGAATGGGATTCGCTCCCAGATTGTGTCAGCTCCGATAGAAGTTGGAGCTCGTTTTCAATTTGACTTTTTCCCCGCCACAACTTTCACAGTAAAAGATAGAAACCGCTGTTTCTGAAATCAATAAATAACTATGTCTGCATAACCGAATTCAGTGCACGCTTTAAACAAAAAAAAAACGAAACAGGTCCGGGGAACAATTGGGACAACGATTTCTATCCGAATTCTTCTTCGCTTGAAACAATCATTGTGTTTTTTTAAATCAAAGCCAAATGTCAGAATTCACATCCCTCCGAATTAAATGAGAGAGAGAGAGGGGCGCGGGGGGGGGGGGGGGGGGGGGGGGGGGGGTCAGATTACAGAAAGCTAAACAGCTCGGGGATAACTGGAAAATATTTGGGTGTCTGGCGATGTGATACCCCGAGCTGATGGGTGGCACTTCTATCTTTTCGATGTCGATTCTGTCCTTCTTTCGAGGGTTTTTTTAAAAGGAGATTTCGTTCCAGTTTCGTCCCACCCCAGCCCTGGCTGTGTGTGTATGTGTGTGTATATGTGTGTGTGTGTGTGTGTGAGCCCTGCTCTCTCTCAGACAACCCCCCACCCTGCGAAATCACGCCAGTTAGCCAGCACACACACTCCAGAGCAACTTGGTATTGTAGACATTTTAATGAGAAAATATTTTTGGATCGCCTAGTTGATAATTTAAAGCAGACAGTTGTGTGTGTGTCTGTGTTTGTGTGTGTGTTTGTGTATGTGTGTGTGTGTTTGTGTATGTGTGTCTGCGTTTGTCTGTGTGTGTGTTTGTGTGTGTGTGAATCTGTGGGTATGTGTGTGTGTGCTTGTGTGTGTCTGTGGGTATGTGTGTGTGTCTGTGTGGGTTTGTTTTGTGTGTTTGTGAGTGTATTTGTGTGTGTGTGTGTGTGTGTAAAACAGGCATGCAGCAGATAATCAATTTCACATCCATCATGCGGCTGTACAAATTACCCAAAAAGTTAACTTTCGTTTCTTTTATACAGTTTGGACCAATTCTCTCTTGTTCTTCTTGCACGTTTCACGACACTCTTAGAAAAACACAGGACAGTCAATGAGCAGCGTCTTTCTCGAGCCGAAGCAAACGGGGTATGGGGAGGAGGAGGGGGGAAAAGTGCATTTATTCACAGACTCCCCTCCCCTCGAACCCTTAAGTTAATTCACACGGTCCACTTACACTGGCAATGGTTAAAACGCAGACAGGGAGATAGATGAGTGTGTGGCACAGTCAGGTCAAACTTTGGGGTGTTCTGTTCTTGTTGCTCTTGCCCGTTCTGTCTCTCCCCGGTGTCAGTGCACGGTGACCGGTTGCAGGGCGCTGCCGGTGAGAGGGTCGCCGGGGCTGGGGCTCCTGTGGGCGACGGGCGAGGTCGGGCTGAGCGCCGGCGAGCTGCCCGACAGGATGGCCGAGATGGGGGCGGCCAGGGCGGCCGGGCTGGCTTTGATGGGCACAGGGATGGCCGGTAGAGTCTGCCCCCCTTGCCCCAGGGCCTTGAGGGGGAGCCCGTACGGGCTGTAGTCGCCTGGGAGCGGGGGGGCCGTGTCCATGGCGTTGTACATGTGGGACCAGGTGCTGCCCACCGAGGTCAGCTGGTTGTGCATGGGATAGGCGGCGTGCATGGGCTGAACGGCCGAGAAGGTCAACCCGCTGGCCATGACATTCTTGTACTCCCGGGCGATGATGTTCTCGATGGCGAAGGGGTGTTTGAAGCTGCTGCCTTGGGACCCTGGCATGCTGTAGCTGGGTATCTGTGGCAGGTGGGTGCCAGACACTGCCAGGGCGCTCAGCCGGAGCTTGGCTTGCTGCTGGAGGTAATGGGCAGCCTCGGATTGCTTGCCCATGGATAAGTGGTCCGCCTTGAGCACCTTGAAGCGCTTGCGGCGCCTGAGGAAGCTGCCATTCTCGAACATGTCCCCACAGTTGGGATGCAGTGCCCAGAAGCTGCCCTTGCCCGGCTGGTCGGGCCGCCGGGGGATCTTGATGAAGCAGTCGTTGAAGGAGAGGTTGTGGCGCAGGGAATTCTGCCACCTCTGCGTGTTCTCTCTATAGTAAGGGAAACGGTCCATGATGAATTTGTAGATCTCGCTGAGGGGCAGCATCTTCTCCGGAGCACTCTGGATAGCCATGGCAGTCAGCGAGATGTAAGAATAAGGCGGCTTCTGGTCGCTGTAGGTGTTCCTTCCTGGTCGAGGCATCTTGTTGTCACCACCGCCCCCCCCCCCCCCTCCCTCCCACCCCTCCTCCTCTTCCCTCACTACCTACCCCACTTCAAACAGAGCGAACGTTCATCCGCAGAGAGAGAGAAAGAGAGGGGGGGGGGGGAGCGAGAAAAGAAAGAGGAGGAGGCGGCACAGGAAGATCCCAACAAAGCAAAAGACCCCCCCCCCAAAAAAAAAATTGAAGAGAGACAATAAAAAATGAAACGACCCAAAGATCTGCACACACTCCCAACTCACTCTTCTCCAAGTTGAACTTTCTCTCCAAGCTGGGTAAGGTGGGGGTGGGAGGGGGGTGGGGGTGGGGGGGTTAGTCCAAACGAGTCAGCAATCCGTGCTGCCCGTTAGGGAGGCCTCTGCTCTTTAGGGTTTCTCAATAGGGTGTTGTTTTTGCAACAAGAAATAGACTTGGGTCAGTCAGGACAAGGGGTGGGTGAAGTCGCTTTACCCAAAACAGCAGTGAATTGGCGAGAGGATTCTAAACCCCCACCCCCGCCCCCGCCCCCTCCCTCCCACCAAACCCCCCACTGCCACCCACCCCACACCCCACACACACACACACACACACACACCCACCTCCACTTCCTCCCCTGCCTCTCACTCACATCCACCAAGTGTGTGCCTCCATCTGCTCGCTCCCCCCTCTGATAGTTTGTTGTACTGACACTCTGCTTAATGTAGCAATTCTGCTCTGTCACATGACTCCCGCATTTTGGAATTTTGTTTTTGTGGGGGGGGGGGGGGAGGAGGCGGGTGAGAAAGAAGACACTCCCCATCCCACCCCCCACCCCACCCTATTTCATTTGCACCTATTTACAAGGACACTTCTAAACCAATAACATCTTTAATGCACATTCTGAGCTATTTTACATTCCCAACACAGTTAGGGGGGGGGGGGGTTAAATCTCAATTGCGGGAGTGGGGGGAGAGAGAAAGAAATAAACACATACACACAGGGTTCCGGATTCCCTCGTCCCCCCGCAGTCAATTCCAGTTTTAGTGCCACATTCTCGCGTCCAGCGGGGGGTGGGGGGGGGGGGGGGGGGGCGGCAGTGGAGAGATCCCTGTGTGGGTGAAGGTGGAATTGAGAGAGGACCAGTGATCAGGGTCTTGACTGTCAAGGCTCACTGTGCCAAGCGGGGTGGGGTGTTGGGGAGAATGTGGGGACCTGACCCTGCATTCAACATTCCACAGGAGGGAATTAAAGTATTTTCATCTCTCACGAAAAAATGTGTCAACCTCCTGGAACAAGATGTGTCTGTGGGGGTGGGGGGGGGGGGGGGGGGGCTGTTAATTTTGGTGTTCAAATTAACCAGGGGCAGATTTAGCAATCGCTATTTGGGGTGACAATGAAGGTGGGTTCAGATGCACCCAATCCTCTGTGTGTGTGTGTGAATCTAACCAACAACAAAAAATGCCCAGAATTAAAAATAATACATAACAGCCAAACTCCAGAATGATTTCACCGAGGCTATTCTTTGCCTGGATATTAAAATTGGTCCCTTTACCCTTGACAGGAGACCCACCGCATGGAGAGAGAGCGAGAGAGAGAAAAAAACATTCAATTAAATCAAAAGAGTGCGAGAAATAATCAATAAATCGCCAAATCGTAACTTAAACACGGTTATTCCTCGGGATTAAATAATGTCATTAAAATTAAAATGCCGACCAGGTCCACTCGCCTCGCCTCAAATGCAGGCTCACGTTTCCCTGTATTAATGAAACCTCTTGAACGGTGAATGTCGAGTTTCGTAGAACACAGAGAGAGGGGGGAAAAAACTTTTTAAACGCTGTGCGCTAGAAATGAGACATTAATATGCGCGCAGAGAGCAGACTAAGCGGGTGTCTATTGGTAAATGATGTCCGTGAAGAAGGAGGTCACTGTGGAACCTCGGAAAAAAGGCACAGGAGTCAATTATATTTTTTTTAAAAGCCACAAATGCCAAACCTACTCGCTATAATAACCGTTTAAGTCTTCAGCTCGTTCGCCTGCCCTGCTTCCCTACATGGAGATTTCACATTAAAGCTCTCTCTCTCTCTCTCTGTCTCCTTCCTTCCTTCCCACAAGCAGGGACCACACACACGTTCCAAGTTAGTAATAATTTATGGTAATGTCTTTCATAAATCCACAGCCTTGCTAAATTCGCATTCAGGCACTCCCCGGACCACGCACAGAAATGACAAACACAATATTGGGGTGGATTTCTTTTTATCTCCATCCGTTCCTGTTTATACGTCTTGAACACGCAGGTGCAAGTTTTATTTTATTTATTTTGTGTGTGTGGGACACACACACACACACACACAGGATTGGGGGGGGGGGGGGCAAAAAAAACAAAGAATTTCCAGGATAAAAAAATATCTCCCTCCTCATACTGACAAACTCTTTTTCCAACACCTTTTCCTGGGCTGCCTACCAAAGTTCGACTGCAGCCGAACACACACACACACATTCCCAGCAGAAAGTCAACTCCAGGCTGACTGTCGACCAGATTAAACACTAGCACCCCCCCCCCCCCCGCCCCCCTCCCCCCAGCTCACTGTGTTATTTCTCTGGGAAGCCAAGTCTCATTTTGAATTTCTCTCTCTCTATTTATATATTGGACATTCAGAACAGATAGATTGTTTGTGAACAGCGTGACTCTAATCGGGAGCCGCAATCTGCTTTGGGACGAAATCATTCTTGTCTCTCGCCCCATTCAAAAACTCTCACCCCCCTTACCTTCTCTCCTCTCTCTTCTCTTTCTCTATCCCCCCCCCCAAAAAAAAAAAATCAACCCCCCCCCCCCCAGCAAACTCGAAACCAACAATATTAAACACAAAATAAGTCAGAGGTTGGGCAGTTTTCAAATGAGCAAAATCTTTAATTTTGCAAGGATTTGGAGGGGGGGGGGGGGATCCTGTGCAATAGTTTTTAATTCTCTCCCCCCCCCCCTCCTCCTCCTCACCCATTATCATTACACCCCCCCCCCCCATGTCGTTGGAGATTGTCTATTTAAGACGGGTTGAAATGTGGATGTGTCCCCTGCAATGGGAAGCAAGGCTGTGGGATCGGCTGTAGATTGTTGTATTTTGGTTTTGCTCGCCTTGTCCCCCCGAAAGTTCTCCAAGAAAAAAAAAACGAAATTGCACAGCACTCCTGTGCCGAAATGCAATTTGAAGTATCTTTTACTGAGAGGGGGGCCCTCGAACAATCCCCTGTGTGTCTGCAATTGAATAACAAAAGCGACTTTCTGAAGCTTTTCTCACTGAAGTGTTGAGGCGGAACATTCCCAGGGTGACGGGACACAAAAGCCAGGGGTCAGAGGGATGAAAAAAGGAATCAAATAGCTACTTTCACACGTCGCCCTCAATTGCTGCGTCACTAATAAGGCAACAAATGTGAGCTGAGACAGAAAGGATTGTGGCATTCGATCTAACATACCAGAGTGGTCCAACACTGTCAGAGCTGGGGCAATAACAAATATTCTTTGCTGAATTCAATCTCCCGGCCACTTTATTCTTTCTGTCTCTTTACCTTTCTCTCTCTCTCCCGTCTCTCCTCCCCCCCCCCCCCCCCCCCGCCTTATTCCACCCCCGGACCCTCCTCTGGGTGACACTCCAAAAGCATCCTGGACAATATCAGGGTTCTGCTGCTTATTCTGTAAGCTTGGGTGTGTGTTAGATGTTTGTGTGTCGAGGCTGGAGGATAAGGCAGCGCCACCCACACAGCCGGGCAGGGGGAGAGGAGTGGGCTCCCTGGTGGGGAGTTACAATGGACCCGCAATGCCCCCCCCCCCCTCCACACACACAATACCCCTCCACACACACTCCACACACCACTTACCCACTCTCCCCACACACACACACACACTTTCACACCCACACACACCCACACCCTCTTACACACACACACCCCCCCCCACACACACACCACACACACTCACACACTCACATCCTTTCCCCCAAACGCACACTCTCACACACTCTACACACTCTCAACCACTCTCACAGTCACACACCCACACAGTCTAACACACACTCACACACAAACTCTCACATTCACACACACACTCTCACCTCCCCCCCACACACACACTCTCACACCCACACACACCCACACACACACCCTCTCACACACCCCCCCCACACACACACACTCTCTCACACCCACACACACACACCCACACACACACACCCACACACACACACCCATATCCACACACACACTCACATCCTTTCCCCCAAACGCACACTCTCACACACTCTACACACTCACAACCACTCTCACAGTCACACACCCACAGTCTAACACACACTCACACCCAAACTCTCACATTCACACACACACTCTCACCTCCCCCCCCACACACACACACCACCCCCCCACCCCCACACACACACTCCCCCCCCCACACACACTCCCCCCCCCCCCACACACACTCCCCCCACCCCCCCCCCCCCCACACACACACACACACTCACACACATACATCCCACATACCCCAGAAACAAACAATTCTGAAAGAGAAATCCCAACCCCTGGGCGATACATCACTGGCCCCGCGCTGCAATTGAGAAACTGGAACAATCAGAGAGCTTCAAACATCTTCTCTTTTCCGGCTGCTCATTGTGGGTATTGTGGGGGAGTGAGATATGGGGATGGTTACCTGTTCCTAAACACACACACACTCACACACACACTCACACCCCCACACACACACTCACACACCCCCACTCACACCCCCACACACACTCACTCACACCCCCACACACACACTCACTCACACCACCACACACACACTCACACACCCCCACACACACACTCACTCACACCACCACACACACACTCACACACCCCCACACACACACTCACTCACACACCCCTACACACACTCACTCACACACCCCTACACACACACTCACACACCCCCACACACACACTCACTCACACCCCCACACACACACTCACTCACACCCCCACACACACACTCACTCACACCCCCACACACACTCACTCACACCCCCACACACACACTCACTCACACCACCACACACACACTCACACACCCCCACACACACACTCACTCACACACCCCTACACACACTCACTCACACCCCCACACACACACTCACACACCCCCACACACACACTCACTCACACCCCCACACACACTCACTCACACCACCACACACACTCACACACACTCACTCACACACACCCACACACACACTCACACCCCCCCACACACACACTCACTCACACCACCACACACACACTCACACACCCCCACACACACACTCACTCACACCCCCACACACACACTCACACACCCCTACACACACTCACTCACACCCCCCACACACACACTCACACACCCCCACACACACACTCACTCACACCACCACACACACTCACACACACTCACTCACACCCCCTCACACACACCCACACACACACTCACACCCAACACACACACACCCAACACACACCCCACACACATACCACACCCGCCACACACACCCCACACACACACTCACTCACACCCCCACACACACACTCACTCACACCCCCACACACACACTCACACACCCCCACGCACACACTCACTCACACCCCCACACACACTCACTCACACCCCCACACACACACTCACTCACACCACCACACACACACTCACTCACACCACCACACACACTCACTCACACCCCCACACACACACTCACACACCCCCACACACACACTCACACACCCCCACACACACTGACACACACCCCCACACACACCCCCACACACACACTGACACACACCCCCACACACACACTCACACACACCAACACACACTCACTCACACCCCCACACACACACTCACACACCCCCACACACACACTCACTCACACCACCACACACACTCACACACACTCACTCACACCCCCTCACACACACCCACACACACCCACACACACACTCACACCCAACACACACACACCCAACACACACCCCACACACATACCACACCCGCCACACACACTCACACCCACCACACACACCCCACACACACACCCCCACACACACACTCACTCACACCCCCACACACACACCCCTACACACACACTCACTCACACACCCCACACACACACTCACACCCCCCCACACACACACTCACACCCCCACACACAAACGCACACCCCCCCAACACACACACACACACACAAACTCACACAGCCCCCCCACACACACACACCCACACGCACTCACACCCCCACACACACACACACTCACACCCCCACACCCCTCCCCACACACACACTCACACCCCTCCCCACACACTCACACCCCCCCACCCACTCACACCCCCACACCCACACACTCACACCCCCCCACACACACTCACACCCCCCACACACACTCACACCCCCCCACACACTCACACCCCCACACCCACACACTCACAACTCCCACTCACACTCACACTCCCTCACACACACTCACAACCCCCCCACACACACCCCCCACACACACACTCACAACCCCCCCCCACACACACACCCACACCCTAACACATTCACACCCCCAACACACACTCACCACAGACACACTCACCACACCCCCCCACACACTCACCACACACACACTCACCACACCCCCCACACACTCACCACACACACCCCCACACACACACACACACTCACACCACACACTCACCACTCACATACACCTATCACCCCTCACACACACTCACTCTCACCCCTCTCACACCGACACACACTCCGCTCTTTAACACAAACACACGCGCCATCGCACAAACATCAACCCGTACCGCGGAGCATTTAATTTGTGAAGACTGTCCTTTAATGAATCACAATTAATGATGAGCTCAGTGAGATTAGACCAATTTTCAGTCGGACAGGGGAGGTTAACACAAACCATTTCACCATTGGAATGTTTCTGGGATAATGTGTGCTGGGCTCAGGCTGTGGGCTGGACGGGGGGTGGGGGTGGACAGGGGGGGGGGGTGGTGGACAGGGGGGGGTGGACAGGGGGGTGGTGGACAGGGGGGGGTGGTGGACAGGGGGGGTGGTGGTGGACAGGGGGGGTGGTGGACAGGGGTGGGTGGTGGACAGGGGTGGGTGGGTGGTGGACAGGGGGGGTGGTGGTGGACAGGGGGGGGTGGTGGACAGGGGGGGGTGGTGGACAGGGGGGGGTGGTTGGACAGGGGTGGGTGGTGGTGGACAGGGGGGGGTGGTGGTGGACAGGGGGGGGTGGTGGTGGACAGGGGGGGTGGTGGTGGACAGGGGGGGTGGTGGTGGACAGGGGGGTGGTGGTGGACAGGGGGGGGTGGTGGACAGGGGGGGGGGGGGTGGACAGGAGGGGGGGGGTGGACAGGAGGGGGGGGGGTAGACAGGAGGGGGGGGGG
>NC_052169.1:22964170-23083961 GCF_902713615.1 Scyliorhinus canicula | reverse complement strand
ACCTGTCCACTGGCAATGCGTGCCCACCTGTCCACTGGCAATGCGTGCCCACCTGTCCATTGGCAATGCGTGCCCACCTGTCCACTGGCAATGTGTGCCCACCTGTCATAAGAACATAAGAACTAGGAGTAGGCCATCTGGCCCCTCGAGCCTGCTCCGCCATTCAATTAGATCATGGCTGATCTTTTGTGGACTCAGCTCCACTTACCGGCCCGAACACCATAACCCTTAATCCCTTTATTCTTCAAAAAACTATCTATCTTTACCTTAAAAACATGTAATGAAGGAGCCTCAACTGCTTCACTGGGCAAGGAATTCCATAGATTCACAACCCTTTGGGTGAAGAAGTTCCTCCTAAACTCAGTTCTAAATCTACTTCCCCTTATTTTGAGGCTATGCCCCCTAGTTCTGCTGTCACCCGCCAGTGGAAACAACCTGCCCGCATCTATCCTATCTATTCCCTTCATAATTTTAAATGTTTCTATAAGATCCCCCCTCATCCTTCTAAATTCCAACGAGTACAGTCCCAGTCTACTCAACCTCTCCTCATAGTCCAACCCCTTCAGCTCTGGGATTAAACTAGTGAATCTCCTCAGCACACCCTCCAGCGCCAGTACGTCCTTTCTCAAGTAAGGAGACCAAAACTGTCCACTGGCAATGTGTGCCCACCTGTCAACTGGCAATGCGTACCCACCTGTCCAATGGTGATGTGTGCCCACCTGTCCACTGGAAATATGTACCCATCTGTCCATTGGCATTGTGTACCCTGCTGCCCACTGGAAATGTGCCCACATGCAACACATGCCCCGGGGATGGGCAAGTTAGGTGAGTTAACAGGGTTGCAGGGATAGGGCGGTTGAGTAGGCCAAGGTAGGCTGCTGCTTCAGAGGGTCGGTGTAAGCTCGATGGGCCAAATGGCCTCCTTCTGCACTGTAGGGATTCTATGATTTTATGGATGACCTTCAAGGTTGACGCCTCTATCCCGCACTATCGCTACATCGTTTGAGACAGTCTGATATCTCTAACATCTAGAAAATGCGCCACCTATGTGGTAGAAAGTATACTCCCCATCTTCATTGATAGTGGGAGTGAGAAGGTCAGCAATGACTGTTCCTGCCACTTTCAGACATGTCCCAAATCGGGTCTCGGCGATTAGAACTAAAATTCTGGACTAAACCTTCAAACTGACAAGTCTTGTGAGCATTTCACTCACTCAGCACCTGCTTTCAGATTTCGGACAAATGAAGCCTCCCTTGTCCGCTGAGGGTCTTCAGGGAGCAATTCTCAAATCTCGGCCTCAGCTGCAATCGATCTTCACAAACCTCTGCTTCATAAAGAGAGTTTGTCACTGAACTCAGCCAACCTGCTGGGCCAACACAAAACCCAACAGCATTGTCTGTGCCCATCATGGTAATCTTGTGTTGTTTATACCTCTGACTCCTTCCATAGGCTGTCCTGGAGATAGAACATGGAACATATAACAGTACAGCACAGTACAGGCCTTTCAGCCCAAGATGTTGTGCCGACCATTTATCCTAATCTAAGATCAACCTAACCTGCACCCCTTCAATTTACTGCTGTCCATGTGTCTGTCTAAGAGTCGCTTAAATGTCCCTAATGAGTCTGACTCCACCACCTCTGCTGGCAGTGCATTCCACACACCCACCACTCTCTGTGTAAGGAACCGACCTCTTACATCTCCCCTATACCTTCCTCCAATCACCTTACAATTATGTCCCCTCGTGACAGCCATTTCCACCCTGGGGCAAAGTCTCTGGCTATCCACTCTATCCATGCCTCTCATCACCTTGTACACCTCTATCAAGTCACCTCTCTGCCTTCTTCGCTCCAGTGAGAAAAGCCCGAGCTCCCTCAACCTTTCTTCATAAGACATGCCCTCCAGTCCAGGCAGCATACTGGTAAATCTCCTCTGTACCCTCTCCAAAGCATCCACATCCTTCCTATGATGAGGTGACCTGAACTGAGAACATAAACAATTGCTGAGTGTTTTCAGCGTGCTGCTGTCTAGAGAGGGTGAGGGAGGTGTGAGGCTGTCGGAGCGCACAGGCAGCTTCATCTCACTTCCCCTTGCCAGAGATTGAAGACGAGGATGTGTGCAGTTTACAGGCTTTCCCAATGCTGCAGTGATTACACAGCTTGTATGTTCCTCATGTGACCATTCTGCCACCGTCCCCTGTGCTGCCCGTATTTGACCCAACGCAGCTGGTCAAAGGCTGGCAACTGGGCATCAAGGGCTACGCCCCCACCCCCCCACCCCCCCCCCCCCTCCCCCTCCCCCCCCCTCACACCAGTCACACCAGGCAGCAATCAGAGCCAAGGGGTTAGAGAGCTCCTCATCAGTGTCCACAAGCAGCTCTTGTCTGGGCTCGACCTCTCTGCTTCTGGACCGCAGCTCCAATAACCTCACCATCAGGAGCAAACCGGTGAGGATCAGAGCCGCAGGATCCCGAGGAAGAGGAGGAGGAAGGGGAAGATGAAGAGGAGGAGGACAGGGAAGGGGAGGAAAAGGAGGAGGAAGGGACGAGGAGGTGGAAAATAAACACAAGGAGGTGAAGAAGAAAGAGGAAGAGGAGGAGGAGGAAGTGGACGAAGAGGAGAAAGAGGTAGAGGTGGAAAATAAAGAGGTGGAAGAGGAAGAGAATGAGGAGTAGGAGGAAGATGAAAAGGTGGAAGAGGAGATGAGGAGAAGGAGGAGAAAGGAGGAGGAAGAGGAGGAGGTGAAACAGGAGGAAGAGGAAGTGAAAGCAGAGGAGGAAGAAAGAGGAAGAGAGAGGAGAAGGAAGAGGACAAAAAGGGGGCGGTGAAGAGGAAGAGTGGGTATAGTGTAGACGTAGCATCCTAGAATCCCGACAGTGGAGGCCATTTGGCCCATTGTGTCTTTGGCGACCCCCCAAATGAGCACCAATTCAATCCACCGTCCTATCCCAATAACCCAGTATCCTCACCTAAACATTCAGACACTCAGGGGCAATTTTATTCTGGCCAATGCACCTAACATGCACGCCTTGGATTAGAATTAGAACAGTACAGCACAGAACAGGCCCTTCGGCCCTCAATGTTGTGCCGAGCAATGATCACCCTATGTATCCACCCTATACCAGTAACCCAACAACCCCCATTAACATTATTTTTTTAGGACACTAAGGGCAATTTAGCCTGGCCAATCCACCTAACCCGCACATCTTTGGATTGTGGGAGGAAACCGGAGCACCCGGAGGAAACCCACGCACACACGGGGAGGACGTGCAGACTCCGCACAGACAGTGACCCAGCCGGGAATCGAACCTGGGACCCTGGAGCTGTGTAGCATTGATGCTAACCACCATGCTACCGTGCTGCCCACGGTTATTGTCGGAGGAAACCCATTTCTCGTTCTGCCAGGGCTCGAGGTGGTGAAACAATTCCTCATACCTCAATCCCACAACTGTCCCACTGACCTTCCCTCAATCACTACATCACGCTGTCCCCTTTTCAGATTCTACATCAGTTTATTGTGGATATATACCACCACCAATAGAAAATTTGAATCCAAATTTACCAATTCTCTCACTAAATAATGTAAACGTAACAGAACTAATCACGTCCATGTGGTCCCTTCGTGCCTGCCTTCTATATGCCTTCGTGTCTCCTATGAGTCTCCTTCCCCAAAGGATGCAGCACAGAGAGTGGATAAACTATTGGCCTACATTTCAGGAGTCTGCAGATAGAGGGCAGTCATGAGCTGCTCTGAACAGAGAGGACCCAGTTCCAGACTCAAACATTTTGGCCTGGGCTGCAGGCGTCTGGGCTGCTGGAGTCTGGGCTGCTGGAGTCTGGGCTGCAGGCGTCTGGGCTGCAGGCGTCTGGGCTGCTGGAGTCTGGGCTGCTGGAGTCTGGGCTGCTGGAGTCTGGGCTGCAGGAGTCTGGGCTGCAGGCGTCTGGGCTGCTGGAGTCTGGGCTGCTGGCGTCTGGGCTGCTGGAGTCTGGGCTGCTGGAGTTAGGGCTGCTGGAGTCTGGGCTGCTGGAGTCTGGGCTGCAGGCGTCTGGGCTGCTAGAGTCTGGGCTGCAGGCGTCTGGGCTGCTGGAGTTAGGGCTGCTGGAGTCTGGGCTGCTGGAGTCTGAGCTGCAGGCGTCTGGGCTGCTGGAGTCTGGGCTGCTGGAGTCCGGGCTGCTGGAGTCTGGGCTGCTGGAGTCCGGGCTGCAGGCGTCTGGGCTGCTGGAGTTAGGGCTGCTGGAGTTAGGGCTGCTGGAGTCCAGGCTGCTGGAGTCTGGGCTGCAGCCGTCTGGGCTGCTGGAGTCTGGGCTGCTGGAGTCTGGGCTGCTGGAGTCTGGGCTGCTGGAGTTAGGGCTGCTGGAGTTAGGGCTGCTGGAGTCCGGGCTGCTGGAGTCTGGGCTGCAGCCGTCTGGGCTGCTGGAGTCTGGGCTGCTGGAGTCTGGGCTGCTGGAGTTAGGGCTGCTGGAGTCTGGGCTGCTGGAGTTAGGGCTGCTGGAGTCCGGGCTGCTGGAGTTAGGGCTGCTGGAGTTAGGGCTGCTGGAGTTAGGGCTGCTGGAGTCCGGGCTGCTGGAGTTAGGGCTGCTGGAGTTAGGGCTGCTGGAGTCCGGGCTGCTGGAGTCTGGGCTGCTGGAGTTTGGGCTGCTGGAGTCTGGGCTGCTGGAGTCTGGGCTGCTGGCATCTGGGCTGCTGGAGTCTGGGCTGCTGGAGTTAGGGCTGCTGGAGTTAGGGCTGCTGGAGTTAGGGCTGCTGGAGTCTGGGCTGCTGGAGTTAGGGCTGCTGGAGTCTGGGCTGCTGGAGTTAGGGCTGCAGGAGTTAGGGCTGCTGGAGTTAGGGCTGCTGGAGTCTGGGCTGCTGGAGTTAGGGCTGCTGGAGTCAGGGCTGCTGGAGTCTGGGCTGCTGGAGTCTGGGCTGCTGGAGTCAGGGCTGCTGGAGTCCGGGCTGCTGGAGTCCGGGCTGCTGGAGTCCGGGCTGCTGGAGTTAGGGCTGCTGGAGTTAGGGCTGGCTGACAGGCAGTAACAAGAGCACGGGTGATGGGAGCGGAGCTGTGGCCAACCAGAGAGTGAACATCAGGTTTGGGTTTGAAGGAACTGCTACCCATCCCATCCTGTGGTCTCCCCAACATCCTCAGTACTGCTGTCAACCCTGAGAGAACCAGACTGATGGATTTAGAACATAGAACATAGAACAGTACAGCACAGAACAGGCCCTTCGGCCCTCGATGTTGTGCCGAGCCATGATCACCCTACTCAACCCACGTATCCACCCTATACCCGTAACCCAACAACCCCCCCCCCCAACCTTACTCTTTTTTTTAGGACACTACGGGCAATTTAGCATGGCCAATCCACCTAACCCGCACATCTTTGGACTGTGGGAGGAAACCGGAGCACCCGGAGGAAACCCACGCACACACGGGGAGGACGTGCAGACTCTGCACAGACAGTGACCCAGCCGGGAATCGAACCTGGGACCCTGGAGCTGTGAAGCATTTATGCTAACCACCATGCTACCCTGCTGCCTGCTGCCCTACAGCAGGATTTAGATTGTTTCTGCACTGCGCCCAGGTTCTCGGGGCTACATTGCTGGTAGGGGTCTCACCTCCCCCCCCCCCCCCCCCCCCCCCCCCCCTCCCCCCCATCCCCACTATGTTTTCCTGCTGCCTCCTGCAAATCTGACTGGAGGGTTAAAATTTGACTGACATAACATACATTACATATCGGTTTCTCCCAATAGGGTACACGAGGTGTCTCATTACACTGAGAATTGAGGTTAGATTTCAAATGTCCATTTATATTTCGTGTTGGTAATTCTTTGGTGGGTCCAGCATCAGAGTTACAGTTTCCAGACACCCCGTCACAATAGTGGGCCTTATAGAATCCCAGAATTTACAGTGCAGAAGGAGGCCATTAGGCCCATCGAGCCTGCAACGGCTGTTGGAAAGAGCACCCTACTCAATACGACCTATACAAAGGCCATTTCCCCATTGAACCTCTACGGTGACTGCTGTAAGCTTTAGTGCATCCCTCAGCACAGATCAGATCTGAGCTCCGCAGTCATGCCACATCCAGCCGTGAATGGTGGTGGACAATTAAACCACTCACTGGAGGAAAAGGGTCTATAAATATCCCCATCCTCAATGATGGAGGATCCCAGCACATCTGTGCAAAAAAGACTGAGGCATTTGCACCAATCTTCAGCCAGAAGTGCCGAGCGGATGATTCATCTCGGCCTCCTTCCTGAGGTTCTCAGTAGATGCAAGAAGGATGTTCCTGAGGGTGGTGGTGGTGCCAGAACCAGGGGTCACAGTCTGAGGATACGGGGTAGGCCGTTGAGGACAGAGGTGAGGAGAAATGTCTTCACCCAGAGAGTGGTCAACGTGAGGAGTTCACTGCCCCATCACCCCAATCATGTCTTGTGTCTTGCAGGATCACCTGGCGAAGAGGCGGGCTGTCTGGTGCCCCCGACCCCAATCACAACCCCAGGTGGAGAGCAGCGGGAGAGGACAGGGACAGGGACGGGAGCCCTCGACCCGAAGTCCCGAGCCACCCCGTAGCACCAGTCCGGGACGACACTGACTTCCCGTCACAGCTGTCACCAACACCCTCCGCCATCCCAGAGACACTCACCTCGGTCGGGCACTTTAGTGAAGAGGCCCTTGGGACACTATCTGGTGCTCACCACACACACATGCTCCAGTACAGCAGGTGGAGGTAGGAACCGTTGAGGGGCGGGTAGTCGGAGGGCAGGCCGACCCCAGGGTCCAGCCGCCGTCCAGATGGGTTTTGGGCTTCTGGAATGGACCATCCCATCGATTGTGGAGATGCAGTCATAGAGCCAGGGACTACATGAGGGATTCAGGAACCATCCAGCGCCCGCAGGTGGAGGAGTCTAATTGCGTGCAGGAACAGGAGGTGGTGCTGGCCATGCGTGCCACCCAGGCCAACACCGTACGGGTGGCATCCCCGGTGGAGGACTTGGGGGGCGATGGTTTCCGCCATGGGTCAGGATTCCCAAGGCTTGAGGCACTCTGTGTGGGCAGTGGCCGAGGCTCAGGGCAGGGCTGCCCTGACACAGGCAGCTGTGTACCAGGGCGACCTGGGCATTGCTCCTGAGCATGGCACAGTCACAGCGCGCCATGGCTGAGGGTAGCGACGATATTCCCAGGTGTTGACTGACGTGGCACAGACCCAGAAGATGGTGCCATAGTCGCAGCGAGATGTGGCACAGTCCCAGAGGGACTCCCTGTGCTCCATGGCGAGCATTAAGACCTCGGTCGGGGTGGAGGTGGGCCGCCAGGACTGGCAGCGCCAGGTGGCGGGGTGGCCTCAGGGCGTGGCTCCGCTCTCACCCTGTCCAATAAAGTAGCCGGGGGCCCATCAAGCACCTCAAGGGAGGAGGAGGTTTTGGGTCCCGTGACGGCAATGACGCCCGCAGGAGAGATGCCGGAACACCGCAGCACCTCGGACTCCCACCCTCCCATTCCTGGCACATCTGGTGGGCAGCGGGCAGAACAGGGTGGCACCATGCCACCTGGGACACCCAACTGCAGCCGGGCTCAACCAGTCCCGTCGCCTCAGGAGACGGCAGCCAAAGGGGACCCCAGTCGCAGGGCGGGAATCCTGCTATACCGCCTGGGGATCCACCTAGACGTAGCGTTAAGGCCCGTAAGGCCAGAAAGTTCTCACCAGTTAAGTTGGCACAGGACTAGGGAACAGTTAGTTACAGGAGCTAAGGCACAATGTTGTATATATTTGTGCGCAAGCTTACAACCTGCCTCCGTGCTCTGTCAGAAGGATGTGAGGGATGGGCTGGTCTGGGTTGGCCGCAGAGGGGACGGAGGGGGTGTGAGGGGTGCAGAGGTGGTGATGTTGGGGCGGGCTTGGTCCAGGGACCTGCAGCTCAGCCAGCGCTCATTGTCCCTGTGTACCACCCCCCCCAGCCCCCTCTCCCTCCGCCTCACCACCCCATCCACACCTTCGCCACCCCTGGGATTCGATGGGACCGTGTTATAGAGTGCCCAGCCAGGTGGACGGTGGAAAGTGTTACCATGGACAGGAGTCAGACATTGTCAAATTATGCTGAGCACCAGAGCTCGTCGCAGAGCGGGTGGTCGTCATTCTCCATGCCATGGTCCAGATCCGCTGTTACTGCCAACCCAGGACCCACACACTGCGGCAGATAGGAATCACAGGTGGGGTTGCAAAGTGGGCGGAGGGGGGGGGGGGTGCACTTGCACAGGGAGGGTGTTTGTTAGAGGGGGTGGTTGGCCGGGGGGTATGAGGGGGAGGTGGTGGGGATGGGATGTCCGTGCCGCTGGCTGTTCCCCCCACTTGGTGAACCTGGAGGCGAACAGAACGTCCCATGCACATTGGTCCTGGCATGCACACTGTGCAGCCTCCTGGTGACTGCCCTGGTACCATGTCCCACCCATCCCCCCCCCCCCCCCCCCCCCCCACCCGCCCCGCCTGACGTTCATCCCTCTCCTCCAGCATGTCGCCCCTCTGCGGGGCGATGTGGTGGAGGAGGTCGCAGGCCACCACGATGCAGGCGACCCTCCCAGCATCACACAGGAGGGCATCGCCAGAGCGGTTCAGGCACCTGAACCACATCTTCAGGATGCCGAAGCACCGCTCGATGGTGCCCCTTGTCGCTGGATGGGCGTGGTTGTAGCTGGTGTCCACATCGGTCTGTGGCCTCTGGATAGGCATCCTCAGCCACGCTCGCAGTGGGCACGACCCCTGTCACCCAGGGGGAGGGGGGAGGGGGGGGTGCGCCTCGAAGATGCAGGAACCATCTAGTGTGCCAGGATGAAAGGGTATCGGGCGTGGACGTAGATGATTTTCAGCCCATAGTCGCACACCAGCTGCATGTTCATCGACTGGAACCTCTTTCAGTTTGTGAAGACCGGCCTGTGTTGGACCCAGTGCTCATAGGGGTCATGACATCCCGTCGATCATCCCCTGGAACCCGGGCACCTCGGCCATGGTGGCGTACCCCGCTGCCTGGGCATCCGGTGGGCTCGGTGCACATTGAAGTGGTTCTATTGAGCCGCCTGAGCATGTAGGGCCTCCGTGACGGTATGGATGCACCTGTGCACCGAGGTCTGTGAGATTCTGGACAGGTCCCCACTCGGTGCATCACAGCCTCATTCTCGGCCCTCTTCCGGGTCAGCCAGATGCAAGGCCCGGCCCCAGGGCTGACACCTACCTCGACGGAGCACCTGGAGCGCTGGCCCACCTGCTGCCTGTGGTTACGCCGGGACCGGCATCCCCACAGGGGCCGGAATCGCCTTCAGCCGAGTCCGGTGATATCGCACGTCTCAGCGGCCAGCTCTCCGCTCAGAATCTGGAGTCACCATGGCATTCGGTCAGGCCTTGGAGATACCAAAATGTCCACTTCTATGGTTTGTATCTCTTGGACGCCTCGCTCCGTGCTTTCCAGGGACAAGGAGATCTGCAGTGCCCGCTGAAAGGTCAGTGAGGTTTCGCCCAAGATGTTTCCATATTGTTTATACCACAGACCAAACGATCACAGAGCTTATCTTTAAAACAGTTCCATATTCACAAAACTCAGCTATCCTCCATAGCCGTGATGTAAACTCGTTGACGGATTCACCGGGGGACCTCTCCGCCATAATAAACCGATATCTTTGAACGATCACCGACGGGGTTGCCCCACAAGTGCTACGAGTTTGTCTCTCCGACAGGGCCAGGTACCTGAGACTCTGGATCACTCTGAACATGTGCCCTCCGCAGGCCGTCGCCAGTATGACCATCTGGCGCTCGTTCTCTGTGATGTTGTTGACCCGGAAGGAGTAACGCATCCTTTCTGCAGACCGATTCCAGTCTTCAAGACCGGCGTCGAATATATCTAAACCCTGCCCACACAGAGGCACAGCGAATCAGGTGAATCCTAACTTGGGACCAGAAAATCGGGGGGGGGGGGGTGGTTCAGCTGAGCAGGCCGCAGCATCAACAGCAAACCAGTTAACTCCTCGTCGCCAGTTTAATAAGGACACGGGGAGTCGAGCCCGAGTAAAATAAAGAAATGTAGTTGTATTTACACACAATATTTACACTGCCTGGTAGATACCTACCGGGTTCCTGTTCTAGTCTGTACCTCATTGGCTGACCTTTTACGCAGAGGTTAATAGCGATCCCCCGGCATTGTGGGGGAGTTTGTACTCCGCAAGGACCATGGGAATGATAACCATTCCCACCCCTTAGGCCCCGTGTGGGACATTGCACAGCCATTGCTCAAAGAATAGGGCAGCACGGTAGCATGGTGGTTAGCATAAATGCTTCACAGCTCCAGGGTCCCAGGTTCGATTTCGGCTTGGGTCACTGTCTGTGTGGAGTCTGCACGTCCTCCCCGTGTGTGCGTGGGTTTCCTCCGGGTGCTCCGGTTTCCTCCCACAGTCCAAAGATGTGCGGGTTAGGTGGATTGGCCGTGCTAAATTGCTCGTAGTGTCCTAAAAAGTAAGGTTGGGGGGGGGGGGGGTTGTTGGGTTACGGGCATAGGGTGGATACGTGGGTTTGAGTAGGGTGATCATTGCTCGGCACAACATCGAGGGCCGAAGGGTCTGTTCTGTGCTGTACTGTTCTATGTTCTATGTAATCATTCACTTCACACTTCTCAAAAACCTCCCCCCACTTCTGACAGAGACCTCCCTTTCAGAGGCCCAGGGGATGCCTTATCCCTGGAGACTGGTTCGTTCCCTCTGGACCCGGGTTCAAATCCCACCTCAGCAGATGGTGAAATTTGAGTTCAATTCAAAAACCAAAGGAAACTGAAATTTAAAAATTCGAATGGTGACCAGGACGCCATTGCCCGATTGTTGTAAAAAGCAAACCTCATCTGGTCATCCTTTAGGGAAGGAAATCTGCCGTCCTGACCTGGTCTTGCCTACATGTGACTCCAGACCCACAGCAATGTGGTTGACTCGAAACTGACCCCCTCAAGGGCAATTACATAGAACATAGAACATTACAGAGCAGTACGGGCCCTTCGGCCCTCGATGTTGCGCCGACCTGTGAAACCATCTGAAGCCTATCTGACCTACACTATTCCATTTTCATCCATATGTCTATCCAGTGACTACTTTTTTTTTTATAAATTTAGAATATCCAATTAATTTTTTCCAATTAAGGGGCAATTTAACGTGGCCAATCCACCTAGCCTGCACATCTTTGGGTTGTGGGGGTGAAACCCACGCAGACACGGGGAGAATGTGCAAACTCCACACAGACAGTGACCCAGGACCGGGATTCGAACCCGGGTCCTCAGCGCCGTAGGCAGCAATGCTAACCACTGTGCCACCGTGCCGCCCATCCAGTGACTACTTAAATGCCCTTAAAGTTGGCGAGTCTACTACTGTTGCAGGCAGGGCGTTCCACACCCCTACTACTCTCTGAGTAAAGAAACTGCCTCTGATATCTGTCCTATATCTACCACCCCTCAATTTAAAGCTATGTCCCCTCGTGTTGGTCATCACCATCCGAGGAAAAAGACTCTCACTGTCCACCCTATCTAACCCTCTGACTATCTTATATGTCTCTATTAAGTCACCTCTCAGCCTTCTCCTCTCTAACGAAAACAACCTCAAGTCCCTGAGCCTTTCCTCGTAAGACCTTCCCTCCATACCAGGCAACATCCTAGTAAATCTCCTCTGAACCCTTTCCAAAGCTTCCACATCCTTCCTATAATGTGGTGACCAGAACTGCACGCAGTACTCCAGGTGCGGCCGCACCAGAGTTATGTACAGCTGCAGCATGACCTCGTGGCTCCGAAGCTCAATCCCCCTACTGATAAAGGCTAGCACACCATAAGCCTTCTTAACAGCCCTATTAACCTGGGTGCCAACTTTCAGGGATTTATGTACCTGGATGCCGAGATCTCTCTGTTCATCTACACTACCAAGAATCTTGCCATTAGCCCAGTACTCTGCATTCCTGTTACTCCTTCCAAAGTGAACCACCTCACACTTTTCCGCATTAAACTCCATCTGCCACCTCTCAGCCCAGCTCTGCAGCTTATCTATGTCCCTCTGTAACCTATAACATCCTTCAGCACTATCCACAACTCCACCGACCTTCGTGTCATCTGCAAATTTACTAACCCATCCTTCTACACCCTCTTCCAGGTCATTTATAAAAATGACAAACATTAGGGATGGGAACAAATGCTGGCCAACAAACTGTCAGGCAGATTTGAAATAATTTCAATCAGCGAGCAGCACAGATTCAGAAGTGAATGGACATTGGCCAGGGTTCTGCAGCGTGGACTGTTGACCTGGGGCTTCGATCCAGTTGGGATGCAGTTGGAACTTTGCAAACCGCACACTCTATTCTGTCGCCAATTTGTCGCTGGAACCTAAATGTGGTTGTTCCTCAGATGAAATCGATCAAAATACTGGGAACAGTAATTCCAGGTACAGAGAGAGAGCAAGAGAGAGGGATGGACAGAGAGAGACAGAGAGAGAGACTGACACAGAGGGAGAGGGACAGAGAGAGAGAGAGACTGACAGAGAGAGAAAGGGACAGAGAGGGAGAGGGACAGAAAGAGACAGAGAGAGAGAGAGAGACTGACAGAGAGAGGGACAGAGAGGGAGAGAGGGAGAGGGACAGAGAGAGAGAGAGACTGACAGAGAGAGAGGAACAGAGAGGAGAGAGACGGAGAGAGAGAGAGAGACAGAGAGAGAGGGAGAGGGACAGAGAGAGAGAGAGACTGACAGAGAGAGAGAGAGAGGGACAGAGAGGGAGAGGGACAGAGAGAGACAGGGAGGGAGAGAGACTGGCAGAGAGAGAGAGGGACAGAGAGGGAGTGAGGGAGAGGGACAGAGAGAGGAGAGACGGAGAGAGAGAGAGAGAGACAGAGAGAGAGGGAGAGGGACAGAGAGAGAGATAGAGACTGACAGAGAGAGAGAGAGAGAGAGAGGGACAGAGAGAGAGATAGAGAGGGACACAGAGAGAGACAGAGAGAGAGACAGAGAGAGAGAGGGACAGAGAGAGAGAAGCAGGGAGAGAGACAGAGAGAGACAGAGGGACAGAGCGAGAGAGGGACAGAGAAAGATAGAGGGACAGAGAGAGAGAGAGAGAGAGAGAGACTGGCAGAGAGAGGGAGAGAGAGGGACAGAGAGAGAGAGAGGGGGGAGAGAGAGAGGGACAGAGAGGGAGACTGATAGAGAGGGACAGAGAGAGGGGGACAAAGAGAGAGAGTGGGAGACTGACAGAGAGATAGACTGACAGAGAGAGAGAAAGGGACAGAGTGAGGGACAGACAGAGAGACAGAGAGAGGGAGCGAGAGAGGGGGACAGAGAGAGAGAGAGAGAGAGGGACAGAGTGAGAGAGTGCAAGAGGGACAGAGAGAGAGACAAAGGTACAGAGAGAGAGACAGAGATAGGGAGAGAGGAGAGAGCGAGAGAGGGGGAGAGAGAGAGGGAGAGAGAGAGAGACAGAGAGAGAGAGAGGGAGAGAGAGAGAGACTGGCAGAGAGAGAGGGACAGAGAGAGAGAGAGAGAGAGAGAGAGAAAGAGAGAGGCAGAGAGAGAAAGACAGAGAGAGAGGGGGACAGAGAGAAAGCAGAGAGAGAGAGAGAGGGACAGAGAGAGAGAGGGACAGAGAGAGTGACAGAGAGAGGCAGAGAGAGACAGAGACAGGGAGAGAGACAGTGGGACAGAGAGAGAGGGGGACAGAGAGAGAGAGGGACAGAGAGAGAGAGGGGGACAGAGAGAGAGAGGGTCAGAGAGAGAGGGGGACAGAGTGATAGAGGGACAGAGACAGGGAGAGAGACAGTGGGACAGAGAGAGAGGGGGACAGAGAGAGAGAGGGACAGAGAGAGAGAGACAGAGAGAGAGAGGGACAGAGTGAGAGGGGCAGAGAGAGAGAGAGAGGGATAGAGCGAGAGAGACAGAGAGATAGAGAGACTTGCAGAGAGAGAGAGAAAGGGACAGAGAGAGAGAAGCAGGCAGAGGGGCACAGCGAGAGAGTGAGAGAGGGACAGAGAGACTCAGAGGGAGAGAGCTAGAGGGACAGAGAGATAGAGAGTGAAACTGGCAGAGAGAAAGAGGGACAGAGAGAGGGACAGAGAGAAACAGAGGGACAGAGCGAGAAGGACAGAGAGAGAGAGACTGGCAGAGAGAAAGAGGGACAGAGAGAGGGACAGAGAGAGACAAAGGGACAAAGCTAGAGGGAGAGAGAGACAGAGAGAGACAGAGACAGGGAGAGATACAGAGGGACAGAGAGAGAGGGACAGAGAGAGAGGGACAGAGAGAGGACCAGAGAGGCAGAGCGAGAAAGACAAAGGGACAGAGAGAGAGAGAGACACAGGGAGAGAGAGAGAGACAGGGAGAGAGACAGAGCGAGAGGGAGAGAGAGAGAGACTGAGAGAGTGAGAGACAGGGGGAGAGAGAGGGACAGAGAGAGAGACACACACACAGAGAAAGAGGGGAGAATGGAGAGAGAGAGAGGGAGGGAAAGAAAGAGAAAGAGAGAGGGATAGAAAGATAGATAGAGAGCGGCAGAGGGAGAGGGGGTGAGAGAGAGAGAGAGAGACAGAGACAGAGACAGACAGAGTGAGAGAGAGAGTGAGAGAGACAGAGACAGACAGAGTGAGAGAGGGGGACAGGGAGGGAGAGAGAGAGAGAGAGACTGAGAGATAGAGACAGAGAGAGAGATAGTGAGAGAAACAAAGAGAAACAGAGAGACTGAGAGAGAGAGAGAGACAGGGAGAGAGAGAGGGACAGAGAGAGAGACACACACACACAGAGAAAGAGGGGGGGAATGGAGAGAGAGAGGGAGGGAAAGAAAGAGAAAGAGAGAGGGATAGAAAGATAAAGAGAGAGCGGCAGAGGTAGAGGGAGCGAGAGAGAGACAGAGACAGACAGAGTGAGAGAGGGGAACAGGGAGGGAGAGAGAGAGAGGGAGGGAAAGAGACAGAGAGAGACAGAGAGATAGAGACAGAGAGAGAGATAGAGAGAGAAACAAAGAGAAACAGAGAGACAGAGAGAGGGAGAGACTGAGAGATAGAGACAGAGAGAGGAATAGAGAGAGAAACAGAGAGAAACAGACAAGGATAGAGGAGGACAGAGACAGATAGAGTGTGACAGAGAGGGATAGAGGGAGACAGAGACAGATAGAGAGAGACAGAGAGGGATAGAGGGGGACAGAGACAGATAGAGAGCGACAGAGAGGGATAGAGGGGGACAGAGACAGATAGAGATAGAGAGGCACAGAGGCAGAGAGACAGACAGAGAGTGACACAGAGACAGATACAGAGACAGAGAGACAGACAGTTACTCTTCCTGTGAGTTCTGGAGTTAACTTCACTCAATGCTGAGTTTCAAACTGGGCATTTGAATGGGCGAGAATGACATTTGGAAGTTAGTTGGAGATGTCTGAGAGTTGACCATTGCTCCAGTTAGTCAAGGGCCCTTGACCTCCCCAGTGGCTCTGAGGTAGGGTCTTTACACCTGGTTAGTGTGGGGGAGACAGGCCAGAGAGCAGTCTGCTACACCCAGATTTCAGCTTGGGTTAAAGGAGAGGGAGAGCTTAGTGTAGTTTATACATATTTATTTATTAATGCTGCCTTGCCTTGCTATTTATTATTCATCAAAAATGCATGAGTTTTTCGCACAGAGCGTGGTGTAAATTTTTCTAAATGATTGTCAAAGCTAAAATACTGTACTGACCCCTACAGGGAGATCCCTCGCTGGCTGTTGGTTCTCTGTGGGTTATGGCAGAGATATCAGCTGTTTAAGCGGGTCTTCCATTGCAGAACATCCCTGACCCTGATAGAAACAGAACACAACTTTGCAAAGATCTCGGTCGCTTTCCCACAGTTTGTGTGTTTCTCTGGCAGTGTCGATGGCTCCCTGGTACATCCCACATTCCTGCTCATCTTCCTGGGACCCAGCGGATTCCAACTATCCTGCACAAAACAATTAAACTCAATCAGACAAACTGAGGGACAAAGTAAAAGGGGTAGATCTCATAAAGGGAGACTGTCTTCAACAAACAAAAACGATCACAGATTAAACTTAAAAATATCAAACCAATGGGATCCGATTTCCTGGATCAGAGATCCATGGGATTCCTTGGGATCGCTCATTCCATCTCCGAAGGATCCGAATCAGGGAACAATCCACCAATGTCGAATTTTACTGATCTTGCAATTGCTGCTCCCAGTTTTTTGATCGATTTTATCTGAGAAACATCCGCCTTTTGATACATTTCCAGCCACCAATCGGCGATGAAATGGGCTGCGCAGTTTACAAAGTTCTAACTACATCCCAACTGGATTTATCCCCCAGAGGTCCACGTTGCAAATTCCTGGGAAATGTCCATTAATATCTGCTCAAATTATTTAACATTGGGCCAAAGCTTGAGTGACATGGGCTGGGACTCATGTTTAATTGTTTTCTTGAAATTGGCCCAAAAGGACATACTCTGCCCAGCGATCAGTGGTGATTGGATACTATCCCAGTGGGATGTTTCTCAGACACCTGAGGGTTGGAAACGAAAATGAAAATGCTGGAAAATCTCAGCAAGTCTGGCAACATCTGTAGGGAGAGAAAAGAGAAAAGAGTCTGATGACTTTTTGTCAAAGCTAACAGACAAAGAGAGTGGGAAATATTTATACTGTGGAGTGAGAATGAAAGATGAGTCATCGCCACAGAAACCCAGGGAAACTGGGTGCTAATGGCCACAGATACAAAGGGGAAAGAGTGCTAATGGCAGTCCCCAGAGAGGACAAAAGATGTGAAAGGCCAAACAGCAGGGAAACTAACATCAGAGGATGAACTGTAGATGTGGGGGGAGGGGAAGGGGGAAGCAAAGAGGAGAAAGGTGCAGGAAAGGTGGATCAGATTGGAGGGGGGGGGGGGAATTAAATGTATATTAAGAAAGAAAGAAATGGTAAAAGACAGTTAAAATGAAAGGAAAACAAATGGGTCGAGGTGGGGCTGATCATCCCTCCAGATCCTGCCAGACTTGCTGAGATTTTCCAGCATTTTCCTTTTCGTTTCAGATTCCAGCATCCGCAGTAATTTGCTTTTAACCTGAGGGTTGCAGTTTGACTCCTGGACACAGAAAGACATGGACCTGCTTTTCTCGTTCTGCAGAAAGTCTGTGTGCTGGCTCTATTGCCGAAGCAAGACCATTACAGGCTGCCAGCAAAGACCAGGACTTTCTCTCTGCCTCCAGAGGGGGGGATCTCATAGAAACCTACAAATTTCTAACAGGACGAGGCAGGGTGGATGCAGGACAGATGTTCCCGATGGTGAGGGAACCAGGGGTCATAGTCTGACAATGCGGGGTCGACCATTTACAACACCGATGAGGAGAAATTTCTTCACCGAGAGAATGGTCAGCCTGTGAATACTGTCACCACAGGAAGTAGTTGAAAACATTATGGGCAGGATTCCTCCGTCCTACCAGTCCCGTTTTCCGGGCATGTCACGCCCCCACCGGCAGCGGGATTTTCCGGTCCTGCAGCCAGCCAATGGGGTTTCACATTGTGGCCACCCCCACACCATCGGGAAGCCCGGGGGTGTAGGTGCACTGCCAGTGGAATGGAGGATCCCGCTGACGGAGAATCCAGCAGTGTATCTTTTCAAGAAACAGTTATATATAGGACTTAGGGGGAAGGGTATTGTCATGTGAGAGTACCTTTAAGAAATGGATGTTTAAGTAATGTACCTTTAAGAAATGGAGCAGCTCATATTACTGAAGTGATGTCAGAGCTCACTTCTGCTTTTTGGGAGTTTTAGTTTCAGTTTTGAGGAAAAGAGCTTGGGTGTGTCTGTGTTTGCAGTGAGCTGGATCTGCTGTGATCTCTGCCAGGAAAGACTATCTCTGAATCATTTGGGTGATTTAAACTCATAATAGTAATGTCTTTAACCTGATGTGTTTGTTGTTAAAGGTGAAGTATTTTGGAGGTTTGCAGGAACATTTTGAGGGATTATTTAGTGTTGTATTATTTTCGGGGTTATCTTTGAAGTAAGGGGTGTTAAGGGATCCAATGTTTATTTAAAAGGTTAAGTTGAATTCATGGAATAAACATTGTTTTGTGTTTAAAAACCCACGTGTCCATAATTGTAATACCACACCTGGGGAACAAGCCGTGTGCTTCAAAAGCAACAATCCATTAAAGGGGGAGGTTGGTTGAACTCCATGATACATTTTGGGGTTCTGAAAACACCTCTCCCATAACAGTATCAAAGGATATTTGGGGGGGGGGGGGCGAGGGAGGCGGGGTCAGGCTATTGAGTTGGATGATCAGCCATGATCATAATAAATGGCGGAGAAGGCTCAAAATTCACTGTCAGAGAGTGTGGTGGAAGTAGCACATTAGCAACATTTAAGAGGCATCTGGATTGGGTAAATAAATAGGGAGGAAATAGAGGGATACGGACCGAGTAAGGGCAGAAGGTTTTATTTTAGTTAGGGCATCATGATCGACACAGACTTGGAGGGCCGAAAGGCCTACTTTCTATGTCTATGAACCCGGGACCCTGGCACCGTGGGGCAGTAGTGCCAACCACCATGCCGGCCAAACGTCATCGAAATCTAACGATGCTTCTGCCTGGTTTCGAACCAGGGACGTTGTGAGTGTGAAGCAAGCATGATGGCCACTGCGCCACAGAACCAAAGCCGAGGTCTGTTTTTGTGGCCCATTGCGTCATTTAAGCAGCTGGAGTTTTCTTTAAGAATACAGCTCAGTCTTGAATAGCAGCAAGTTATTCCTGTCTCCTATCCTGCTAAACTGTGTTTGCTGAGGGATCGGAAACACGCAGTCGGATTATCATAGAATTTACAGCGCAGGAGGAGGCCATTCGGCCCATCGAGTCTGCACCGGCTCTTGGAAAGAGCACCCTACCCAAGGTTAACACCTCCACAATATCCCCATAACCCAGTAACCCCACCCAACACTAAGGGCAATTTTGGACACTAAGGGCAATTTATCATGGCCAATCCACCTAACCTGCACATCTTTAGACTGTGGGAGGAAACCGGAGCACCCGGAGGAAACCCACGCACACACGGGGAGGATGTGCAGACTCCGCACAGACAGTGACCCAAGCCGGAATCGAACCTGGGACCCTGGAGCTGTGAAGCCATTGTGCTATCCACAATGCTACCGTGCTGCCCAAGTTGCTATGACCAGTGTGGTGAAGCTGTTGGTAAAATTACCCTGCAAGCTCTTTTAATGAAAATATTAAACCGTTAACATCAAGCAGTTACACGGTCAGAACAAAGATATCTCACAGGACTCTGTCACCAGATGAAGGTGCTATCATGCGGAGTGGCTACAGCTCACGAACCATTATTCTGGGTTATAACAGGTACAGTGTGAACCGGGACACTGGACCTTTCAATAATTATTTCTAAAACCATTCCTCAAAATTGGTTCAAGATGGCGGCTGATTGCCACTTCCTCAAGGACAATTCGGCACTAGGCAGAACCACCAGCGCACATACCCTATGAAAGAATTGGAAAAAATATACCCAGTCCTAATTGCCCCGAGATGCTGGAGCGAAGGCGAAGGTACAACGAGATGGTTTTCCTTAATCGGGGGCATTGTCCGAAATCCGAGGATTGGCTGGAACAGGCCACAGTTCAGCAGTGAGGGAAGTTCTGAGGTTTCTAGGGGGTAGATGCTGTGGGGTGGGGAAGCGGGCAGAGTGCAGATGGGGCCGTTGGGCAAGTCACAAAGTGGGTGGGGGGGCGAGTCCGGGAAGATTTCAGCGGTGGCGGGGGTGCGAGTTAGTGCATAGAACATATAGTGCAGAAGGAGGCCATTCGGCCCATCGAGTCTGCACCAACCCACTTAAGCCCTCACTACCACCCTATCCCCGTAACCCATTAACCCCTCATAGAACATAGAACATAGAATGATACAGCGCAGTACAGGACCTTCGGCCCTCGATGTTGCACCGACATGGAAAAAAAAACTAAAGGCCATCTAACCTACACTATGCCATTATCATCCATATGCTTATCCAATAAACTTTTAAATGCCCTCAATGTTGGCGAGTTCACTACTGTTGCAGGTAGGGCATTCCACGGCCTCACCACTCTTTGCGTAAAAAACCTACCTCTGACCTCTGTCCTATATCTATTACCCCTCAAATTATGGCTATGTCCCCTCGTGCTAGCCACCTCCATCCGCGGGAGAAGGCTCTCACTGTCCACCCTATCTAACCCTCTGATCATTTTGTATGCCTCTATTAAGTCACCTCTTAACCTTCTTCTCTCTAACGAAAACAACCTCAAGTCCATCAGCCTTTCCTCATAAGATTTTCCCTCCTTACCAGGCAACATCCTGGTAAATCTCCTCTGCACCCATTCCAAAGCTTCCACGTCCTTCCTATAATGAGGCGACCAGAACTTGTACGCAATACTCCAAATGCGGCTGTACCAGAGTTTTGTACAGCTGCAACATGACCTCATGGCTCCAGAACTCAATCCCTCTACCAATAAAGGCCAACACACCATAGGCCTTCTTCACAACCCTATCAACCTGGGTGGCAACTTTCAGGGATCTATGTACATGGACACCGAGATCCCTCTGCTCATCCACACTACCAAGAATTTTACCATTAGCCAAATATTCCGCATTTCTGTTATTCTTTCCAAAGTGAATCACCTCACACTTCTCTACATTAAACTCCATTTGCCACCTCTCAGCCCAGCTCTGCAGCTTATCTATGTCCCTCTGTAACCTGCAACATCCTTCCACACTGTCTACAACTCCACCGACTAACCTTTTTCATCACGAAGGGCAATTTATCACGGCCAATCCACCTAACCTGCACATCTTTGGACTGCGGGAGGAAACCGGAGCACCCGGAGGAAACCCACGCAGGCACGGGGAGAACGTGCAGACTCCGCACAGACAGTGACCCAGCGGGGAATCGAATCTGGGACCCTGACGCTGTGAAGCCACAGTGCTACCGTGCTGCCCTTAATGGGGGGAGTCCGAGATACGGGGCTGGAAATCAGGATCAGAGGTGGAGAGTTGCCAGGCAGCCAGAATCAGAGACCACAAGTGGGCGTGGGAGGGGATTGGTAGGGTGAAGGACGAAGGAATTAGGGAACGTCCAGAGGGTGCAGGGGTGGGTGATTGAGCACGCCACGGAGGGCTGTTGACAGGGTCATCTGAAGGAAACGCTCCCTTTCCTTGTTCACAATGAATGCACTGACCTGTTGGATCCAGCCCTTCCCTCCACTTACCGGCTGAGTTTCCCCGAAGACCAGGGAGTCTCAGTGGGCAGCAGCTCAATACATAATCCCTGTCAAGCAAAATGGAGGTTCTTCCAGAAAGGGGATGGGTCATTTATCCTCGTCCCTCTTCCATTGAAATCTGATGTCAATTTTAAGAGCGTCGTACTCCTGTTTCAAGTTTTTTTAACATCTCAACCTCCAAGCCAATCGAAACCAACCCAATTCCTTCTGACCCTACTCAAAAAGCAGACTCTCAACGTCAGTAACCATTGGGTTACCATGTGAAACACACGCACGTATTTGCTGATGTGGGGACAAAGGTTTGAGGGTTAAATGCTCGGCTGAAAGCGTGGACCAGTGTTTTTATATATTATTCATTTACGGGATGTGGGTGTTGCTGGTTGGGCCAGCATTTATTGCCCATCCCTAATTGCCCTTGAACTGAGGGACTTGCTCGGCCATTTCAAAGGGTCATTTAAGAATCAACCACATTGCTATGGGTCTAGAGTCGCATGTAGGCCAGACCGGGTAAGGACAGCAGATTTCCTTCCCTGAAGAGCATTAGTGACCCAGGTGGGTTTTTACACAGTGAGTTGCGATCTGGAATCTCCTGTTGAAAGGGGTGAAGGAAACAGATTCAATAATACATTTTTAAAGGGGACTGGATGAATGCTCAAAGGAAACGCGTCGAGTTACACGGAAAGATTGGGATCAATATTCCCAGATTGTTCTATCAAAGGGTTAACATTGGCACTGTGGGCCGAATAGTCTCCTTTGGTTCTAAATCATTCTGTGATTCTATGACTTGGTGTCTGAGGGAACGACACAAGGTATCAGACTAGAAAGGCATTCCCGGTCACAGACAGACTCAGACACAGAACCAGACGCAGATCCAGAACTAGACCCAGACCAAGACCAATACCGAGATCCAGACTCAGACACAGAACCAGACGCAGATCCAGAACTAGACCCAGACCAAGACCCAGACCGAGACCCAGACTCAGACACAGAACCAGACGCAGATCCAGAACTAGACCTAGACCGAGACCCAGACTCAGACACAGAACCAGACGCAGATCCAGAACTAGACCCAGACCAAGACCCAGACTGAGACCCAGACTCAGACACAGAACCAGACGCAGATCCAGAACTAGACCTAGACCGAGACCCAGACTCAGACACAGAACCAGATGCAGATCCAGAACTAGACCCAGACCAAGACCCAGACCGAGACCCAGACTCAGACCGAGACTCAGACGCAGACACAGACGCAGACCCAGACCTAGACCCAGACAAAGGTGCAAACCCAGAACCTGACCCAGACCCAGTTGCAGATGCAGACCCAGATGCAGACCAGACCTAGACCCAGACACAAACACAGATGTAGACCCACATGCAGACTGAGACCCAGATATCAATGCAAAGCATAATCCTCCGCTATTTTCACCAACTCCAGCGTGATGCCATCACCAAACACATCTTCTCTTCACTCGCTCTGTCAGCATTCCACAGAGACCGTTCCCTCCGAGACAGTCTAGTCCACTCCTCCACCATACCCAACACCTCTCCCATCACCCATGGCACCTTCCCATGCAATCCCAGAAGGTGTAACACCTGCCCCTTTACCTCTTCCATGCTTAACATCCCAGGCCCAAAACACTCATTCCCGGCTAACCAGTGTTTCACTTGCATCCCTTCTAATTTGATCTACTGCATTTGCTGCTCCCAATGTGGTGGTCTCCATATCGGAGAGACCAAACGCAGACAGGGTGATCGCTTTGCTGAGCATCTTCGGTCTGTGCGCATTCAGGACCCTGACCTTCCTGTTGCTTGCCATTTTCAAACAACACCCTGCTCCCATCCACATGTCTGTTCTTGGCCTGCTGCAATTTTCCAGTGAAGGGCAACGCAATCTGGAGGAACAACATCTCATCTTCCGGTTAGGCAGCTACAGCCTTCCGGCCTGAACATCGAATTCAACAACTTCACATGATCAGCTCTACCCCACCTCGACCCATTTGTTTTCATCCCATTTTAACTGTCTTTTACCATTTCTTTCTTTCTTAATATATATTTAATTTCCCCCCCCCCCCCATCTTATCCACCTTTCCTGCACCTTTCTCCTCTTTGCTTCCCCCTTCCCCTCCCCCCACAGCTGCAGTTCATCCTCTGACGTTAGTTTCTCTGCTGTTTCACCTTTCACACCTTTTGTCCTCTCTGGGGACTGCCATTAACACTCTTTCACCTTAGTATCTGTGGCCATTAGCACCCGGTTTCCCTGGGTTTCTGTGGCTATGACTCATCTTTCATTCTCACTCCACAGGATAAATATTTCCCACTTTCTCTCTGTTAGCTTTGACAAAGAGTCATCAGACTCGAAACGTTAGCTCTTTTCTCTCCCTACAGATGCTGCCAGACTTGCTGAGATTTTCCAACATTTTCTCTTTTGTGACTAGGGAGGTTATGCTGCAATTGTATAAGGTGTTAGTGCGGCCACACCTGGAGTATTGTGTTCAGTTTTGGTCTCTTTACTTGAGAAAGGATGTACTGGCGCTGGAGGGTGTGCAGAGGAGATTCACTAGGTTAATCCCAGAGCTGAAGGGGTTGGATTACGAGGAGAGGTTGAGTAGACTGGGACTGTACTCGTTGGAATTTAGAAGGATGAGGGGGGATCTTATAGAAACATATAAAATTATGAAGGGAATAGATAGGATAGATGCGGGCAGGTTGTTTCCACTGGCGGGTGAAAGCAGAACTAGGGGGCATAGCCTCAAAATAAGGGGATGTAGATTTAGGACTGAGTTTAGGAGGAACTTCTTCACCCAAAGGGTTGTGAATCTATGGAATTCCTTGCCCAGTGAAGCAGTAGAGGCTCCTTCATTAAATGTTTTTCAGGTAAAGGTAGAATAAAGGGATTAAGGGTTATGGTGTTCGGGCCGGAAAGTGGAGCTGAGTCCGCAAAAGATCAGCCATGATTGGCGGAGCAGGCTCGAGGGGCCAGATGGATCTCAGAGAAGGGGCAGGAGATATAGAGGGGATTTAGAATCAAAGAATTTTTCCTTGATGTTTCTCCCCAATTTCTGAACAGAATGTTGTTGGTAGGAGCTTTGTTTCCACGTCTTCGCTGTAGTTTTTAAGTGCAAGACGCAGAATATTTGCCTGTATTAGATCCTGGCTCATGGCTTATACAGATAGCTCTTGGAGCTGCGCATTCTGTAACCCGGGAGTGGGATTGACAGTGTCAAACAGGAAGGAGAGGACAAGACATGGGTAATAAGCAAATGTCTGTTCACTCTGCAGTTCACCGATCCCATATGGAATTGAACAGCTGGGAGAGGCTGAGCTCCTGCAGGCCATGTTTGTGTTGTCGAGTGAGACTTCAGTGTACTGACCCTGATACAATTCATCGCAATGTGGGAAATAGCTCATCTCCACCTTGCCCCTGGTGATTGATGGCGACATTAACAACTGATGTCTTTCTAAACCTGGAGCGACTTCCCATTTCTGAGAAATGAAAAGAGGAAAACTGAGCAACAAATAATGTTCAAGGGAAAAGCAAAGCCTCACTGTGCCGGTGCTATACCCAATGAACACCCTCACTGCGCCGGTGCTGTACCCACTGTACACCCTCACTGCGCCAGTGCTGTACCCACTGTACACCCTCACTGCGCCAGTGCTGTACCCACTGTACACCCTCACTGTGCCAGTGCTGATCCCCACTGTACACCCTCACTGCGCCAGTGCTGTACCCACTGTATACCCTCACTGTGCCAGTGCTGATACCCACTGCACACGCTCACTGTGCCAGTGCTCAAACCCACTGTACACCCTCACTGTGCCAGTGCTGTACCCACCGTACACCCTCACTGTGCCAGTGCTATACCCACTGTACACCCTCACTGTGCCAGTGCTGATCCCCACTGTACACCCTCACTGTGCCAGTGCTGTACCCACCGTACACCCTCACTGTGCCAGTGCTGTACCCACCGTACACCCTCACTGTGCCAGTGCTGTACCCACTGTACACCCTCACTGCGCCAGTGCTGTACCCACCGTACACACTCACTGCGCTAGTGCTGTACCCACCATACACACTCACTGTGCCAGTGCTGATACCCACTGTGCACGCTCACTGCGCCAGTGCTGACACTGGATGCTCCCTCAAGGAATCATTGCAATTTTCCGATCTTCATCACCCTCTTGCAACCTGCTATCTGGAACTCTAACTCTATTCCCCTGATTATGAACCCATCAATCAAGGGAATACCGTCAACTCTATGTACGGCTGGGTCACTGTCCGTGTGGAGTTTGCACATTCTCCCCGTGTCTGCGTGGGTTTCGCCCCCACAACCCAAAAATGTGCAGAGTAGGTGGATTGGCCACGCTAAATTGCCCCTTAATTGGAAAAAATAATTGGGTAATCTAAATTTTTTTTTAAAAAAGGAAAAAAAAAAATTCTATGTACGGCCTCAGAATTCTAAACACCTCAATTCAGTTTCTTCTGTTGCAAAAAACACAACCCCAGCCTATCCAACCAGTCCTTAGACCTAAAATTCTCCAGTCCAGGCAGCATTCTCGGATATCTCTGTATCCTCTCCGGGGCGACCACATCTTTCCTCCAGTGCAGTTTCCAGGATGTTACACCATTACTCCCACCTGT
Organism: Scyliorhinus canicula; assembly: GCF_902713615.1. Classification (NCBI taxonomy): domain Eukaryota; kingdom Metazoa; phylum Chordata; class Chondrichthyes; order Carcharhiniformes; family Scyliorhinidae; genus Scyliorhinus; species Scyliorhinus canicula. Next base: position 23,058,081 of record NC_052169.1, on the reverse strand, counting down.
GGCCTAAACATTAGCTTTACCTCCCAACTCTTATTTTCCATTCCTGGGTTAATAAAAGCAGGTTGCAGACTCACGGAGTCATTAACGGAGCGGATGGCGACCATTCAGCCCACTGCGTCGATGCTGGTTTCCTGCGGAGCAGTGATGGGCAACTTAGGCTAGTGGGGTCGGCCATTTACGTGGCCCACCCGCTTCACCGTGGTTCAGTTCCAATTCCCCCACCCTCTCTCCGTAACCCATCCAAACTCTCAGTGCAATCACTGGCCTTCCCAGTTTCCTCCTGGCTCGGAAACAGCTAGTTCCAGTTATTTCCACTTGCTGCTCAATATCAATTCTTCCTCATTCCCCACTGCATCTCTTGCCCAAGATGTGAAACCTGTGTGTTCCGCCCCACTGCCCTCGTCCTCGTACCATCGACCAATGGAGATGGCTTTCCTGTTTCGTCTGATCCAAAACTGATCAGATTTCTTTCCAATCCCTTTTCCCGCAAGATCAATCCCAGCTTCTCCAACCTACCCCTGTGGCTAACACCCGTCATTCCTGGAATCATCCTGGTTAATCTCCTCTGGCACTCTTTGATCCTTTCCGTAGGGTGGTGACCACAAGTCGGCACAACAGTCCAGCTGGGAATTTATAAAGCTTTAAATTCCCCGCTTTTGCACTCAATGCCTCTATTTATGCAAACTCAAGATTCCATGTGATTCACTAACCTCTCTTTCTCTCTCTCCTGCTGCCTACAAAGATCTCTGCACATGCACCCCCGTGTCCTTCTGTGCCTGCACATTCTCTAGGACTTTGTCATTAAGGCTATATTGTCTCTCTCTTCTACCGAAATGCATAATCTCATAATGTCTCTGCATTAAATTCCACCTGTCACCTGTCTGCCCATTCTGCTAGCCTAGCACTGCCCAGAGAACCCCTATAGTGCAGAAGGAGGCCATTCAGCCCATCGATACTGCATCGACCAAGGCCCATTACCCCATCCCTGCAACCTTGCGCATTGACATTGGTCAATCCACATCTTTGGACGCTAAGGGGGAATTTTAACATGGCCAATCCACCTAACCTGCACGTCTTTGGTCTGTGGGAGGAAACCGGAGCACACGGAGGAAACCCACGCAACACACGGGGAGAATTCCACAGAGACAGTGGCCCAAGGCCGGAATCTAACCCGGGTCCCTACCGCTGTGAGGCAGCAGTGCCAACCACTGTGCCAGTGTTACGTTTGATTGCCATCATCCTCACTGTCAACGACACCTTCAGGTTTTTGGTACCTTTGGCAAGTTTCGAAGTTTTGCCCTCTATACTAGTATCCAAGCCACTTATATAAAATAAAACAGTGATCCCAGCACTGTTCCCAGAGAACATCCCTGTTTACCATCTCCAGTCTGAAAAATAACCACTTACCCCCGACTCACTGTTTTCTATCCTTAAGCCAATGTATTTTTTATTTCCAAGCTGGCTATTCCATAAGGGGCAGCACGGTAGCATTGTGGATAGCACAACTGCTTCACAGCTCCAGGGTCCCAGGTTCGATTCCCGGCTTGGGTCACTGTCTGTGCGGAGTCTGCACGTCCTCCCCGTGTCTGCGTGGGTTTCCTCCGAGTGCTCCGGTTTCCTCCCACAGTCCAAAGATGTGCAGGTTAGGTGGATTGGCCATGCTAAATTGCCCTTAGTGTCCAAAATTGCTCTTAGTGTTGGGTGGGGTTACTGGGTTATGGGGATAAGGTGGGGTTATTGACCTTGGGTAGGGTGCTCTTTCCAAGAGCCGGTGCAGACTCGATGGGTCGAATGGCCTCCTTCTGCACTGTAAATTCTATGATAATCTATGATGCCTCTGCATTGTTAAACAGCCTTTTCTTGCAAAGGACATGAAGCCCATCGAGACAACCTCCACCGGATTCCCATCATCAACCTTGCTCTGTTATCCCATCAAAGAAAATTAGTTACATTCGTCAAATCCACACTGTTCTTCCGTAATTAACTCACACCTCTCCAAGTCCCAGTGGATGAATATTGTTTCCAAAACCTTGCACAACATCAATGTTAAACTACAAAGCCTGTAGTTACGAAGAATGTCCTGACACAATTCCTTGAGTACAGCAAATCCTCACGTAAAGTTGTTCAAAAAACAAAATAGGGACTTTAAGTGAAACTACTTTAAGTGAATGATAGATTCTCATAGGAATCAATGTTAAAACCAGAGTTAGGTTCCCTCAGACTTTTCTCCCTGGGAAAAGTCAGTGTACAACTTGAAATACTGGACTATATATTTGCAGAGCTGTGTATTCCTGGAAGGAAATAACACGCTAAATAAAATGTAGAAGAACTACACTACTGTATACAATTTAAATGTATCTTAATATTACCAGTAGCTGTTTCCAGCTCAGGACACAGCGCCTGTATAATTCGATTGGCCAGGCTCCATCTGGTGGCAAAAGACGGTTGGTGCAGTTAGCAGCTACTTGCACTGACCAACCGCTGCCACTAGATGGGGCCCAGGAACTCAGCGGTTGCCCAGGAGCGAAGCCAGAAGTCTGGGTACGCTGAGGGATGGTCCCCAAGGACTCGGGTAAGAATAGAGGTAAGGGGGAGAGCAGGCATGGGGGCACCGGATGGGGAGGAGAGGCAAAGGCTGGGTGCAGGTGGAGGAGCAACTCAGGGCAAGAGTGGAAGCACTGCGAGAAGATTCTGGGGAGCAGACAGGTCACAGCAGAGGAAAACAAGGTCAAAGTGGAACTGGTAACATTAACCTGATATATCAACACAACGCTAACTGAGTCATCTTTATGTGAGGACCTACCCTCAGGGTGCAATATTCACCACTCCAAACCTCTGGCACTTTCCCCTTTTCTGGGATAGATTGGAAGAGTTCCACTAATTCCACTCACACATTCTTCAGCAAACAGTGCTGTAAACCATCTGGACCTGGAGACTTATCCACATTAAGCTTTACCAGTAAGTCCTTCCTATCATTTTCCACCCCATCTATTACGTCTACAATCTTTGCTTCTTCTAATATTTTGCCCGTTTCATTTTCCTTAATAAACTTAGATACAACGCACCCATTAAGGATTTGAGCTATGTCCTACATCTCTACATAATCACCTCCTTTGACCCAGATAGATTCCACCCAACGCTCATTCCTTACATGCTGGTAGATCATGTTTGGTGTTGGATTCGATACATTTTGTTGAAAAAGGTTATAAGAGATAGGGTTTATAATCATCTTGAAAAGAACAAGTTGATTGGCGATACTCAACACGGCTTTGTGAAGGGTAGGTCATGCCTCACAAACCTTATTGAGTTTTTTGAGAAGGTGACCAAACAGGTGGATCAGGGTAAAGCTGTTGATGTGGTGTATATGGATTTCAGTAAGGCGTTTGATAAGGTTCCCCACGGTTGGCTATTGCAGAAAATACGGAAGTATGGGATTGAAGGTGATTTAGCCGTTTGGATCAGGAACTGGCTAGCTGAAAGAAGACAGAGGGTGGTGGTTGATGGCAAATGTTCATCCTGGAGTTCAGTTACTAGTGGTGTACCGCAAGGATCTGTTTTGGGGACACTGCTATTTGTCATTTTTATAAATGACCTGGAAGAGGGTGTAGAAGGATGGGTTAGTAAATTTGCAGATGACACGAAGGTCGGTGGAGTTGTGGATAGTGCTGAAGGATGTTATAGGTTACAGAGGGAAATAGATAAGCTGCAGAGCTGGGCTGAGAGGTGGCAGATGGAGTTTAATGTGGAGAAATGTGAGGTGGTTCACTTTGGAAGGAGTAACAGGAATACAGAGTACTGGGCTAATGGCAAGATTCTTGGTAGTGTAGATGAACAGAGAGATCTCGGCATCCAGGTACATAAATCCCTGAAAGTTGGCACCCAGGTTAATAGGGCTGTTAAGAAGGCATATGGTGTGCTTGCCTTTATCGGTAGGGGGATTGAGTTTCGGAGCCACAAGGTCATGCTGCAGCTGTATAAAACTTTGGTGCAGCCGCACCTGGAGTACTGCGTGCAGTTCTGGTCACCACATTATAGGAAGGATGTGGAAGCTTTGAAAAGGGTTCAGAGGAGATTTACTAGGATGTTGCCTGGTATGGAGGGAAGGTCTTACGAGGAAAGGCTCAGCGACTTGAGGTTGTTTTTGTTAGAGAGGAGAAGGCTGAGAGGTGACTTAATAGAGGCATATAAGATAGTCAGAGGGTTAGATAGGGTGGACAGTGAGAGTCTTTTTCCTCGGATGGTGATGACCAACACGAGGGGACATAGCTTTAAATTGAGGGGTGGTAGATATAGGACAGATGTCAGAGGCAGTTTCTTTACTCAGAGAGTAGTAGGGGTGTGGAATGCCCTGCCTGCAACAGTAGTAGACTCGCCAACTTTAAGGGCATTTAAGTGGTCACTGGATAGACATATGGATGAAAATGGAATAGTGTAGGTCAGATAGGCTTCAGATGGTTTCACAGGTCGGCGCAACATCGACGGCCGAAGGGCCCGTACTGCGCTGTAATGTTCTATGTTCTATTTGACGTGGGTTGGTACAGTAATTTGGGCTTCTTGGTTTTCAGGGAAAGTCACATGCTTGTGTGGACTTTGGTGAACACATCAACTATCCAAAGCGGTTCTTCAGAATGAGCACTAGCTGTGCATCTTCGGTGTTCTGTGGTTCTATTACAGAAGTGCTTAGTTTTGGACCTCAGCTGGTTGTGGGTGAAGGTGTGATCATCGGAGTGATAATTTATTACCACTCCTGGGGACAACCTTCCAGGGGTAATCTGTAGCGTTGTTGCAAGGTACTGTTTTGGTGCAATGCCCCATTGATGCATGTTTTAACAGGAAAGAGGCTTGTCATGGAGAAAATGCGGTGGGACTCTGGAAGGAGAAATCTCTGCAAGTGGCGGGAGGCCATTAAGAAGTAACCAAGGTAGCATCTTTTCACCAATGAGAGCAATGCCAGACTCCTGCCATCACTATAGTTCGACTTGCCTTCTTTCTTGAAGATCGGGACCATCATAACGTTTCTAAGGCCATTGGAAAGTCTTCATTTTTCTAGAGCTTCACAAATAGGGCAGCTGTCTGAGATATGGTTGTGAAACCTCCATGGTCAGTATTTCCACAGAGATACTGGGTGGGATTCTCCCTTCTGGAGACTAAGTCCCCACACCGACGGGAAAACTGGCGCCAACCACTCCGGCGTCAACAGCCCCGGAAAGTGCGGAATTCTCCGTACTTTCGGGGGTTAGGTGGATGCCGGAGTGGTTGGTGCCACTCCAGCCAGGGCCCAAGGGTTGGCGCGAGTTTGTGAATGCACAGTACGGCCAGCATGGTCTCGCGCATGTGCAGACCGGCCGGCATATTTCCGCGCTTGCGCAGAGGTTCTCGTCTCCGCGCCGGCCCCCATGCAATATGGCAGAGCCCTACAGGGGCCCGGTGCGGAGGAACGAAGTCCCCCCCCACGGAACCAGCCCGCCCACAGATCAGTAGGCCCTGATCGCAGGCCATGCCACCGTGGGCGCCTCTCCCTGGGGTCGGATCCCCCTGCGCCCGTCGAGGACGGCCCCCGCACACTTACCTGCCAGATCCCGCCGTGTGTGAGGTGAGTAATTCACGCCGGTGGCACTGGCCAAAAATGGATGGTCGCTCGGCCCATCGGGGCCTGGAGAATTGGTGGGGGGGGGGGGAGGGACGCCAAATCCCTCCGCCGCCCAAAAAACGACGCTGGAGAATAGGGCATCCGGCGTCAGGGCGGTGGGGTGGGATTCGCGCTTTACCCCAGAGATTCTCTGACCCGGCAGGGGGTTGGAGAATCCCGGCCATTGTCAGTTCCAGAAGCTTCTCCGTTTTTTAGTTGGTTGACAGCAGTTATGACTCGGTCGAGGGTTGGGTCAGCATCGAGCGCATTGTTGATTGCTGCTGTGGTTCTCCAGCAGTGAATGCTCGCTGTGATGTTCTGATTGGCTTGTTCTACAGCCGGTGTTGAAACAGTCAGTGTCTTTGAAGACATTCTTCCCACCTTTTGATCTTCTCGGCATTGGTCCAGGTGTTGAGGATCCATAGAAATCCTTTGTTCCCTTGGAAATATGTGCATGTCAAAGAACAAAGAAAAGCACAGCACAGGAACAGGCCCTTCGGCCCTCCAAGCCTGTGCCGACTATGCTGCCCGTCTAAACTAAAATCTTCTGCACTTCCGGGGTCCGTACCCCTCTATTCCCATCCTATTCATGTATTTGTCAAGATGCCGCTTAAATGTCACTTTCGTCCCTGCTTCCACCACCTCCTCCGGCAGCAAGTTCCAGGCACCCACTACCCTTTGTGTAAAAAAACTTCCCTCGTACATCTCCTCTAAACCTTGCACCTCGCACCTTAAACTTATGCCCCCTAGTAATTGACTCTTTCAATCTGGGAAAAAGTCTCTGACTATCCACTCTGTCTGTGCCCCTCATAATTTTGTAGACCTCTGTTAGGTCGTTCCTCAAACTCCGTCATTCCAGTGAGAACAAACCAAGTTTATTCAACCTCTCCTCATAGCTAATGCCCCCCATACCAGGCAACATCCTGGTAAATCTCTTCTGCACCCTCTCTGAAGCCTCCACATCCTTCTGGTAGTGTGGCGACCAGAATTGAACACTATACTCCAAATGTGGCCTAACTAAGGTTCTATACAGCTGCAAAATGACTTGCCAATTTTTACATTCAATGCCCCGGCCAATGAAGGCAAGCATTCCGTACGTCTTCATGACTACATTCTCCACCTGCGTTGCCACTTCCAGTGACCTGTTGACCTGTACACCCAGATCCCTCTGCCTGTTAATACTCCTAAGGGTTCTGCCATTTAATGCATATATCCCACCTGTATTAGACCTTCCAAAATACATTACTCACATTTGTCCTGATTAAACTCCATCTGCCATCTCTCCGCCCACGTCTCCAAACGATCCATATGTCATTTTGCCAGTCTCTATTCGTCATTTGTTCTTCGAATTTTCGGGTTTTCTTTTAATTTCGGTTTTGGCCCTGTGGTGGGTGAACTTCTTTTCGTGAACTTTAGAAGCTATTACCAGTTTTGAAATGCTTCCCATTTACAGTCGATGAATTTGAGTATTTCTATCATGGTGGTTAGCATCAATGCTTCACAGCTCCAGGGTCCCAGGTTCGATTCCCGGCTGGGTCACTGTCTGTGTGGAGTCTGCACATCCTCCCCGTGTGTGCGTGGGTTTCCTCCGGGTGCTCCGGTTTCCTCCCACAGTCCAAAGATGTGCGGGTTAGGTGGATTGGCCATGCTAAATTGCCCGTAGTGTAAGGTTAATAGGGGGATTGTTGGGTTACGGGTATACGGGTTACGTGGGTTTAAGTAGGGTGATCATTGCTCGGCACGACATCGAGGGCCGAAGGGCCTGTTCTGTGCTGTACTGTTCTATCTATCTATCTCACCCCCGGTAAACCAGTCTTGAGTATGTGTCTGAGAATTTCTCGGCATCATTACCATCCTGGACCACAGAATCATCATTGAGTCCCCACAGTGCAGAAGGAGGCCATTCGGCCCATTGAGTTTGCACCGACCCTCCGAAGGAACACCCCACCGAAACCCACTCACCTGCCCTATTCCTGTGAACCCAACTAACCTTTTTAGGACACTGAGTGGTAATTTAGCCTGGCCAATCCACCTAACCTGCATATCTTTGGACTGTGGGAGGAATCTGGAGCACCCGGATGAAACCCACGCAAACGTGGGGCGAAAGTGCAAACTCCACATAGACAGTCACCGAGGTCGGGATCAAACCCTGGTCCCTGGCGCTGTGAGGCATCTGCGCTAACCACTGTGCCACCATGCTGCCTCAGTATTTGCCGGGATATCAGACAGAAACTCCAATGTGTTTATTTAATTCATAAAACTGTGAGGAAAGGGTACTTCGCTCCAGGCGTGATTCCATGCACAAATATGGACCTGGTATATTAAAACAAACTTCATTGTCAACACAGTGTCAAATTACCATTAACAGCACCAAAATATGGCTCACAGTTACCAATTAAACATTGCTCAACAATAAAATTAATCACTTTAACTCCTAACTGATACTTCTTTTATCTCCAATCAAGCAAAACCCATCACTGATCAAAAGCATTTTTAAATACAGTCAGCAAACATAGGGCTATCTGCTGTACACTTGAATAGAGTTTCATTTGAAAGACTATCTGGAGAGCGCGGGAAAGAGATCCTTCCGTCAGGAAGCTGCCTGACGATTCTTGTCTACGTCAGACTACTGCTTAACCTGCCAGCCTTTTGCAGAAGCTGCTGTTCTGCTCACAGCCAAATCTATCCATCATCTTCATCCCACTAACTGGGTTATGACCATCTTACTAACGCAAAATACAATGGGTTGGATTCCCCATCGGCGGGATCCTCTGCTTTGCCGGCAACACATGTATGCATGCAGATTTATCAATGGCGTGGGGGTGGCCACAATGGGAAACCTTATTGGCCGGCTGCTGGGACGGAGGATCCCGCACCAGAAAATGGGTCTGGTGGGACGCAGAATCCAGCCCAATGTCTCTAATTATCTACTCACCAGCGAACCTTCTTCATATAAACAAAATTCCATTCGTTCTATTTTGGTAAACCATATACATGGTTAGAATGAATTCTGATATTACTTTTACGACATCTTAATTGCACCTTCTGTAGCCACAGTGTCTGTCTGTCATTTAAACCATGATTTAAAATCCTTACTACGCCAGATTCATATAATCCAATATATAGGAAATTCCGACATCCATCACAATATGTATGTGTGATGATGAATTTCAATGATTGCCTGCCACCTTGGATGTTGCTTGCAGATGCAACCATCCTTTCCAATTGACATTTCTTGAGCTAGGTGTTGTTTGACAGGCCAGAACCCTTGAACTTCCTCCATGTCCAACATGGCTGTTGTTCAATTCGGGAACTACCCGAGACGTGAATGGTGAACAAATTAGTTGGGAATTCTCCCATGTGATGTCTGTCTGCCTGGTCTGTGACTGTAACCAGAGTATGTTTACATACTCACATCTCTCCGGTCCAGATCCGACTACCCCAATGGTCCATTTAGCACGGCCAATCCACCTAACCTGCACATGTTTGGACTGTGGGAGGAAACCGGAGCACCCGGAGGAAACCCACGCAGACACGGGGAGAACGTGCAGACTCCACACAGACAGTCACCCCGAGGTCGGAATTGAACCAGGTCCTTGGCACTGTGAGGCAGCAGAGGTAACCACCGTGCTGCCCAAAAGAGGTGCTCACCATCAGGACTCGACATTCCAAATCCACGTATTCCATTGGCGTTTGGTCAAGGAGTGGTCATCCTCCACTCTGAGAGCAAATCACCGAGTATGAAGATCTTCGTCTGATTGATCTGCTGCCAGAGTTGCTGCTCCATTGGAATCGAAGGTTCTTTCCACGTCACCCTCGGTGCCCAAGGTGGGCGTGTGAGCATTGATGACGGTGGCGAATTGTTGTTTTTGAGCTTATGACTGGGTATCGTAAGAACATAGAACATAGAACATAGAACAGTACAGCACAGAACAGGCCCTTCGGCCCTCGATTTTGTGCCGAGCAATGATCACCCTACTCAAACCCACGTATCCACCCTATACCCGTAACCCAACAACCCCCCCCCCCCCCTAACCTTACTTTTTAGGACACTATGGGCACTTTAGCGTGGCCAATCCACCTAACCCGCACATCTTTGGACGGTGGGAGGAAACCAGAGCACCCGGAGGAAACCCACACACACACGGGGAGGACGTGCAGACTCCGCACAGACAGTGACCCAAGCCGGGAATCGAACCTGGGACCCTGGAGCTGTGAAGCATTTATGCTAACCACCATGCTACCATGCTGCAAGATGTGAATTCAACTCACCGTCCTGCTCTCATGTCCACATGTCCGTCCTTGGCCTGCTGTAATGTTCCAGTGAAGCTCAGCGCAAACTGGAGGAACGGCACCTCATCTTCCCAATAGGCACGTTACAGCCTTCCGGACTTAACATTGAGTTCAACAATTTCAGACTGTGAACGCTTTAGCCTCGTTATTATTTCTATCAATTTATTTTCATTTCTTCCATTGATCTATTTTTCCCCTCACCGTTGTCCCCCCCACCCCCAACTCGGGCCATCTGTCCCTAGTTGCCTATTAACACACTGCTCACCTTTGTTCTGCCATTCACACATTCTAATCTCTTTCTGTGCCCCAATCAGCCCCTTCTTAGCCTTAATCACCTCCATTTACATCCCCTTTGTTTATCTGTCCACGACATCTTTGTCAATCACCCCCTACCGCCCCATATCCAGCACCCGCGCAACCCCCCCCAACTACAATATAAACTACTTCCAGATCTCTCTAGCTTTGACAAAGAGTCATCCAGACTGGAAACATTAGCTCGCTTCCCTCTCCACAGATGCTGCCAGACCTGCTGAGACTCTGCAGCATTTTCTGTTTTGTGTCTTCTATCACTATCCCTTGGGTGTGTCATGAACTGTCAGAGGGGAGCATACAATCAGATATAGTCAGGAAGGAGTGACCCCGGGATTCCTCCACATTCTCTCCAGATCCTATCAGCTTCCAGGCATACTGGACAAGTCTTTGTGATGACTCTCCCAATTCGCCAGGCCTCCCTTTTTATTCCTACTCAACTTTTTTGCCCTGATTTGAAACAACAGAGCGGCTTGCGGACGGCAATTCAGAGACTAATAATAATAATAATCGCTTATTGTCACAAGTAGGCTTCAATGAAGTTACTGTGAAAAGCCCCTAGTCGCCACATTCCGGCACCTGTTCGGGGAGGCTGGTACGGGAATTGAACCCACGCTGCTGGCCAGACCTGGCAAGGATAGTCGATTTCCTTCGCTAAAGGACATTAGTGAACCAGATGGGTTTTTACAGCAATCTGATTGTTTCTAGGAAAATAGGAGGAGGCCATTTAGCCCCTCGAGGCTGATCCACCGTTCAATACTATCATCCTTTTCCCCACACTATCCCCATGTGGTATTAAGAAATCTGTCAATCGCTGCTTTAAACATACACAATGACAGAGCTTCCACGGCCCCCTGGGGTGGGGAATGCCAAAGATCTACAACACTTCTCCTTGTCTCGGTCCAATGTGGCTACCCTCTTATTTTGAAATTGTCCCCCATGGTTTTCGACTCTCCAACCGAGGGAAACATCTATCAGTACGTTCCAGCGTTCCGGTCTCAACATCGAATTCAGATGATTAACTCAATCCCACCTCGGCATGTTTGTTTTCATCCCATTTAATTTTAATTGTCTTTTGCATTTTATTTATTTATTGTCCTTCTTCATATATATTCCCCCCTCGATCTTACCCCCCTCTGCTTACCCTTTCTCCCCTTTGTTATCCATTCCCCTCCCCCCACATCTACATCTGTCACAATTCACCCTCTGATGTTAGTTTCTCTGCTGTTTGGCCTTTCATACCTTTTGTTCTCTCTGGTGACTGCCATTAGCACTCTGTTCCCTTGGTTTCTGTGGCCATTAGCACTCTGATCCCTTGGTTTCTGTGGCCATTAGCACTCTGTTCCCTTGGTTTCTGTGGCTATTAGCACTCTGTTCCCTTGGTTTCTGTGGCCATGACTCATCTTTCATTCCCTCACCCCACAGTATAAATATTTCCCACTTTCTCTGTCTTATAGCTTTGACAAAGGCTCATCTGTACGTGAAACGGTCACTCTTTTCTCTCCCTACAGATGCTGCCAGACCTGCTGAGATTTTCCAGCATTTTCTCTTTGGTTTCAGATTCCAGCGTCTGCAGTAATTTGCTTTGAACCTGTATCTACCCTGTCTATTCCTTTTGGTATTTTGTCAGTTTCAATCAGATGACCTGTCATTCTTCAAAACTCTGGAGAACAAAGGCCCAGTTTGCCCAATCTCTCTTCATAGGACAGTCCCGCCTTCCCCGGAACAAGTCTGGTCAACCTTTATGCACTCCCTCTCTGGCAATAATATCCTTTCCAAGCGAAGGTACCAAAACTGCCCACAGTACTCCAGGTGAGGTCTAGCCAAGCTTCTATAGCATTGAAGCAATACTTCACTACTCCTGTACTCAAATCCTCTTGTGGTTTGGCACACAGACCATTTGTCTTATTAACTGCCTGCTGTACCTGTTGTCATCATTACTGAGATTAGATTTTTATCCAAGTTTTATGCATTAAATTTAAATTCCCCCAGCTGCAATGGTAGGATTTGAACCAATGTTTATGGTCCTTTAATCTAGGCCTTCAGATTACTAGTTCAGGAACATTACCATGATGCTACCATTGCTATCATTGGGCTACACTATCCCTGTGGTACATGGTGCCAGTACATGTTGGGGTACAGGAGCCCCATGGTGGCAGTACATGTTGGGGTACAGTACCCCATGCTGCAGTGCAGGTTGGGGTACAGTACCCCCATTGTGCCAGTACAGGTTGGGGTACAGTACCCCCATTGTGCCAGTACAGGTTGGGGTACAGTACCCCCATTGTGCCAGTACAGGTTGGGGTACAGTACCCCATGCTGCAGTGCAGGTTGGGGTACAGTACCCCATTGTGCCAGTACAGGTTGGGGTACAGTACCCCATTGTGCCAGTACAGGTTGGGGTATGTGCTCCCATTGTGCCAGTACAGATTGAGGTATGTGCTCCCATTGTGCCAGTACAGGTTGGGGTACAGTACCCCCATGGTGCCAGTACAGATTGAGGTATAGTGTCCGATTGTGCCAGTACATATTGGGGTACAGTACCCCCATCGTGCCAGTACAGGTTGGGGTACAGTGTTGCCATGCTGCAGTGGAGGTTGGGGTACAGTACCCCCATTGTGCGAGTACACGTTGGGGTACAGCGGCCCCATGGTGCCAGTACAGGTTGGGGTACAGTACCCCATTGTGCGAGTACACGTTGGGGTACAGTACCCCATAGTGCCAGTACAGGTTGGGGTAAAGTGTCCTATTGTGCCGATTTTGGGGGGGGGGGGGGGGGTGTCCAAATCGCCTCAAGCCAATATAAAAGCAAATGTCTGCAGATGCTGGAATCCGAAACAGAAACAGAAAATGCTGGGGAATCTCAGCAGTTCTGACAGCCTCTGTGGAGAGAAAAGGGAGCTAACGTTCCGAGCCTGGTGACTCTGTGTCAAAGTTGGCCAAGTTGCTGACCTGAAAGCGGTCAATATAATCTACATATTTATACTGTTAACAGAGACCATAGAACAATAGAACATTACAGCGCAGTACAGGCCCTTCGGCCCGCGATGTTGCGCCGACCTGTGAATCCCCTCTAAAGCCCATCTACACTATTCCCTTATCGTCCATATGCCTATCCAATGGCCATTTGAATGCGTTTAGTGTTGACGAGTCCACAACTGTTGCAGGCAGGGCATTCCACGCCCTTACTACTCTCTGAGTAAAGAACCTACCTCTGATATCTGTCCTGTATCTATCTCCCCTCAATTTAAACATCACCATCCGAGGATAAAGGCTCTCACTGTCCACCCTATCTAATCCTCTGATCGTCTTGTATGCCTCTATTAAGTCACCTCTTAACCTTCTTCTCTCTAACGAAAACAGCCTCAAGTCCCTCAGCCTTTCCTCGTAAGATCTTCCCTCCATACCAGGCAACATCCTGGTAAATCTCCTCTGTACCCTTTCCAATGCTTCCACATCCTTAATATAATGCGGCGACCAAATTTCACGCAATACTCCAAATGCGGCCGCACCAGAATTTTGTACAGCTGCAACATGACCTCATGGCTCCGAATCTCAATTCCTCTACCAATAAAGGCCAACACACCGTACGCCTTCTTAACAACCCTCTCAACCTGGGTGGCAACTTTCAGGGATCTATGGACATGGACACCGAGATCCCTCTGCTCATCCACACTACCAAGATAATAAATCCCGACAACACCTGGGGTACTGTATAAACCTCGACTGGGTGACTGCAGGGCACAAACTGCGGCCCTCTCCTTTCCAAGCCTCCAAGTGAGTTCAGCCCTTCACTCTGTGGGAGGAGCGGGGGAGCGGGGGGGGGGGGGGGGGGGCGTATTCTCAGTTGATTGGCCAGAATGACCAAATAAATGAAGTGGAAAGTGCTTATCATTGACCAGCGGACTCCGTCTGATCCTCAATGAAGAAGTTGCATTCAAAGAGAGCTTTCAAAAGCAGCCCTAACTTGCTATGTTTTGCTTGGCTGTTTACCAAATATCAGTGACTTGAATTAGGCCTCATCGCAACTCGAAAGGAGAGATTAGCAGAGTCTGAAGCAGACTGGTGGTGTCGCAGGCTGGAGCAGAGTTCCAGTTCCCTCTAATTCATTTCCCACTGCAGACAATCCGTGGTGACAGGGCCCAAATGAAGTTTTATATTCTCAGGACTGAAGAATAGTATTATTCAGAGCAATTTGACAATTTTAATCAGTTCATATATTATCTGAATGCCAGCTCGGTGTGAAGTGCAGCTGCACTAATCACCAGCAATTGGTACGATGAAAGATGAAAGCATTTTCGCTGAATCTGTGTGGTAATTAATTGCATGAGAATCTGCGAGGAGTTGGCTTTGGAGGCACCAGCCTGCATTCAGTCTCCCAATCCTTACGCAGTGCGCTGTGGTCCCAGTGAGTGGCAAGCTACTGTTACAATCTGGCTGACAGATAACACTTGCAGAGGTCACTGAGAGATCTATTGAGGTGTCCCCGTGTGTCCGGTGTGGGTTCTTATAGTTGCGAGGTGCGGGTGAAGGCTAGTTTGCGGATCGGCGTCCTGCACCCCACCAGGATAACATTGCCATTCCAAACAAAACCTGGGTGAATTTGAACATGAGGCAGCCCTGAGAAGTCAGTGAGGGTCGGTAGCATGGTGGTTAGCATAAATGCTTCACAGCTCCAGGGTCCCAGGTTCGATTCCCGGCTGGGTCACTGTCTGTGCGGAGTCTGCACGTCCTCCCCGTGTGTGCGTGGGTTTCCTCCGGGTGCTCCGGTTTCCTCCCACAGTCCAAAGATGTGTGGGTTAGGTGGATTGGCCAGGCTAAATTGCCCGTAGTGTCCTAAAAAAGTAAGGTTAAGGGGGGGGGAGGGTTGTTGGGTTACGGGTATAGGGTGGATCCGTGGGTTTGAGTAGGGTGATCATGGCTCGGCACAACATCGAGGGCTGAAGGGCCTGTTCCGTGCTGTACTGTTCTATGTTCTATGTTCTATGTATGTCAGTGAAGGATCAGTCAGCGTAAGTGCAAGGTGGTCAGTGGGAGATCACTGAGGGTTTCAGGGTGGGTGGGTGGGTGAGAGGGTCAGCTGGGGAGGTTAGAAAGTGGATCTGGTAAGAGGGGGCCAGTGAGAGGTTTCATACATTCATAGACTATAGAACTTACAGTGCAGGCTGAGAAGGGAGATTTAATAAGGGGAGATGAGGAAATGGCTGAGGAACTGAACAGGTTTTTTGGGTCGGTCTTCACAGTGGAAGACACAAATGACATGCCAGTGACTAATTAAAATGAGGCTATGACAGGTGAGGACCTTAAGAGGATTGTTATCACTGAGGAGGTAGTGATGGGCAAGCTAATGGGGCTAAAGGTAGACAAGTCTCCTGGCCCTGATGGAATGCATCCCAGAGTGCTAAAAGAGATGGCTAGGGAAATTGCAAGTGAACTAGTGATAATTTGCCAAAATTCACTAGACTCTGGGGTGGTCCCGGCGGATTGGAAATTAGCAAACGTGACGCCACTGTTTTAAAAAGGAGGTAGGCAGAATGCGGGTAATTATAGGCCAGTGAGCTTAACTTCGGTAGTAAGGAAGATGTTGGAATCTATCATCAAGGAAGAAATAGCGAGGCATCTGGATGGAAATTGTCCCATTGGGCAGACGCAACATGGGTTCAGGGCAGGTCATGCCTATCTAATTTAGTGGAATTTTTTGAGGACACCACCAGTGCGGTAGATAATGGGGAGCCAATTGATGTGGTATATCTGGATTTCCAGAAAGCCTTTGACAAGGTGGCACACAAAAGGTTGCTGCATAAGATAAAGATGCATGGCATTAAGGGTAAAGTAGTAGCATGGATAGAGGATTGGTTAATTAATAGAAAGCAAAGAGTGGGGATTAATGGGTGTTTCTCTGGTTGGCAATCAGTAGCTAGTGGTGTCCCTCAGGGATCAATGTTGGGCCCACAATTGTTCACAATTTACATAGATGATTTGGAGTTGGGGACCAACGGCAATGTGTCCAAGTTCGCAGACGACACTAAGATGAGTGGTAAAACAAAAAGTGCAGAGGATACCGGAAGTCTGTAGAGGGATTTGGATAGATTAAGTGAATGGGCTAGGGTCTGGCAGATGGAATACAATGTTGACAAATGTCAGGTTATCCATTTTGGCAGGAATAACAGCAAAAGGGATTATTATTTAAATGATAAAATATTAAAACATGCTGCTGTGCAGAGAGACCTGGGTGTGCTAGTGCATGAGTCGCAAAAAGTTGGTTTACAGGTGCAACAGGTGATTAAGAAGGCAAATGGAATTTTGTCCTTCATTGCTGGAGGGATGGAGTTGAAGACTAGGGAGGTTATGCTGTAATTGTATAAGGTGTTAGTGAGGCCACACCTGGAGTATTGTGTTCAGTTTTGGTCTCCTTACCTGAGAAAGGACGTACTGGCGCTGGAGGGTGTGCAGACGAGATTCACTAGGTTAATCCCAGAGCTGAAGGGATTGGATTACGAGGAGAGGTTGAGTAGACTGGGACTGTACTCATTGGAATTTAGAAGGATGAGGGCGGATATTATAGAAACATATAAAATTATGAAGGGAATAGATAGGATAGATGCGGGCAGGTTGTTTCCACTGGCAGGTGAAAGCAGAACTAGGGGGAATAGCCTCAAAATAAGGGGAAGTAGATTTAGGACTGACCTTAGGAGGAACCTCTTCACCCAAAGGGTTGTGAATCTATAGAATTCCTTGCCCAGTGAAGCAGTAGAGGCTCCTTCATTAAATGTTTTTCAGGTAAAGGTAGAATAAAGGGATTAAGGGTTATGGTGTTTGGGCCGGAAAGTGGAGCTGAGTCCGCAAAAGATCAGCCATGATTGGCGGAGCAGGCTCGAGGGGCCAGATGGTCTACTCCTGCTCCTAGTTCTTATGTTCTTATGTCCTTCGTCCTACATGCCAACATGGGCGAGTGAGGGGGCAGCCTGGGCGAGTGAGGGGGCGGCCTGGGCGAGTGAGGGGGCAGCCTGGGCGAGTGAGGGGGGGGGGCCGGCTGGGCGAGTGAGGGGGGGGGCCGGCTGGGCGAGTGAGGGGGGCCGCCTGGGCGAGTGAGGGGGGCCGCCTGGGCGAGTGAGGGGCGGCCTGGGCGAGTGAGGGGGCGGCCTGGGCAAGTGAGGGGGGCCGGCTGGGCGAGTGAGGGGGGCCGGCTGGGCGAGTGAGGGGGGGCCGCCTGGGCGAGTGAGGGGGGCTGCCTGGGCGAGTGAGGGGGGCCGGCTGGGCGAGTGAGGGGGCAGCCTGGGCGAGTGAGGGGGGGCCGGCTGGGCGAGTGAGGGGGGCCGGCTGGGCGAGTGAGGGGGGCCGCCTGGGCGAGTGAGGGGGGCCGCCTGGGCGAGTGAGGGGGGCCGCCTGGGCGAGTGAGGGGCGGCCTGGGCGAGTGAGGGGGGGCCGGCTGGGCGAGTGAGGGGGGCCGGCTGGGCGAGTGAGGGGGGCCGGCTGGGCGAGTGAGGGGGGGCCGGCTGGGCGAGTGAGGGTGGCCGCCTGGGCGAGTGAGGGGGGCCGCCTGGGCGAGTGAGGGGGGCCGGCTGGGCGAGTGAGGGGGGCCGGCTGGGCGAGTGAGGGGGGCCACCTGGGCGAGTGAGGGGGGCTGCCTGGGCGAGTGAGGGGGGCCGGCTGGGCGAGTGAGGGGGCGGCCTGGGCGAGTGAGGGAGGCCGGCTGGGCGAGTGAGGGGGGCAGCCTGGGCGAGTGAGGGGGGCCGGCTGGGTGAGTGAGGGGGGCCGGCTGGGTGAGTGAGGGGGCAGCCTGGGCGAGTGAGGGGGGCCGGCTGGGTGAGTGAGGGGGCGGCCTGGGCGAGTGAGGGGGCGGCCTGGGCGAGTGAGGGGGGCCGGCTGGCAAGTGAGGGGGCGGCCTGGGCGAGTGAGGGGGGGCCTGGGCGAGTGAGGGGGGGGCCTGGGCGAGTGAGGGGGGCCGGCTGGGTGAGTGAGGGGGGCCGCCTGGGCGAGTGAGGGGGGCCGCCTGGGCGAGTGAGGGGGGCCGGCTGGGTGAGTGAGGGGGCAGCCTGGGCGAGTGAGGGGGCGGCCTGGGCGAGTGAGGGGGAGGCCTGGGCGAGTGAGGGTGGGCCTGGGCGAGTGAGGGGTGCCGCCTGGCGAGTGAGGGGGGCCGGCTGGGCGAGTGAGGGTGGGGCCTCAGTGACCCTCCTCCAGTGGCTGCAAGATTGAAATCGGCGCGTGTTCACCAACGATGACCTCGGGAATAAGATTGAATACATTTAACACACACCAAGAATTTCCTAATGAGTTACAGAAAATGCTTCATCATTTATGTATTAATAGAACTGTCGTCAACTTCAAATGGTAAAAATGGAAAATTAATATTTTTATTAGACACAGGCTCTCACAGTCAATGTTGGTCACAACCAGCACACACCTCACTTCATTTGCTCTTGCTTCACGTGTGAATCACATTAGCCATACCGGGAGGAAAAAACTATGTTGGGCGGCCCGGTGGCACAGTGGCTAGCACTGCTGCCTCACAGCGCCAGGGATCCGGTTTCAATTCCAGCCTCTGGTCAGTGTCTGTGTGGAGTTTGCATGTTCCCCCCGTGTCTGCGTGCGTTTCCTCCGGGTGCTCCGGTTTCCTCCCACAGTCCACAGATGTGCAGGTTAGGCGGATTGGCCGTGATAAATTGCCCCTTAGCGTCCAAAGGTTAAATGGAGACACAGGGATAACGCGGGGGTATTGGGCCCAGGTGGGGTGCTCTTTCGGAGGGTCAGTGCAGGCGTGATGGGGCGAATGGCCTCCTTCTGCACTGTAGGGATTCTATGAGTGTATGATGAAAATGTGGGAACCCCGCGCATGGACAATGGTCAACAAACTGCCTCACGGGCCACACTCAGTCCCCAGGTGGGCCGCATGTGGCTCCCACAGCCACACATTGCCCACCACCGTTCGGGAATCTCTGCAGATACTGTTCCTGAATCATAGTCACAGAGGTAATAATCAGAAAGCTGCTGTTTGCACGTGACCGTGTCTGAACAGCCCAAAGCAAAGACGATGGAAAGCAGATTCTCAAGTCTCACAATCAGTGTCTCCGAGCCCGAGGTTCTGTTTCAGCCAATCCAAAGCGCCAGGCATAACCATTGATGGAAAGCAGTCCCAGGGCTCTGGAAAAGTTCCCATATCTCAGTAGTCTGCTCCGGTGGGATGTTACCACTGATGAAGATATCCATGCACACGTCCACAGAGTATGTCCTTCCCCATGGCCAACTCCTACGCCTGGAGGCAGAGTGACGTTAAGCTGCCGACACAACTCAACCTTTCCCAGCCCGTGGTCCTTCCAGAAAATGCTGCGTGCCGCAGAATCCTGGTTCTGCTACAGACGTCACATCTTTGGGAACACCCCAAAGACACCTGGGGAAAATGAGGCTATTTCAATGGCAAGAAAAACATTGGGCGGGATTCTCGTTGGCTGACGCCGAAGTGGCGGTTCCGATGCCACAACCGCAGCGCGACGCCGACTTGACGCCAAATCGCGATTCTCCGTGATCTCGACAGCGGCGACAATGCGTACCGGAACGCACGTACAGCAAACACTGTTTGCATATCATTAGCCGTCCCGCCCCAGTATTCCCTGAGGTCTCCGCGATTGGTTGCCTCCCATAGGGCCCCATGGGGCTGGGGCAGTGTCCCGTCACGGACCGCCATTACCGTGGCCATCTGGCTGTGCACCCACTCACCACCCACCTTAGCCCCTGGTTCTGCAGAGTGACACCGGCAGTATGGGTTACCCCCCCAACTACCCCCGCACTGCACCCTCTGCCAACCCCCCCTGTCACTCCCCCCCCACCCCCCACAAACCGGCTGCCACCCAGCACTGGGCAATGCCCACAGTAGGCCCACGGGGTTCATGGAGCGTACCCCTGGCGAGGGCAGTGCCAGCCGACGGTACCCCTCATGTCAGGGTTGGGTGCCACTGACGGGGCTAAGGGTGCGGAGAGGAGGGAAGGGAGACAAAGAGGGGCAGAGCCTGCAGGGACAACTGAAGCCACCATGTAGCCCGTTGGACCTGGTTGGGCACGGGGGGGGGGGGGGTACACGCCATGCTAACATGTCGGCCTTTCACCCCGTGCAGACAATGGGTATTGGAATTCAACCAGTAATGGTGGCCATCCAGCTGGTCGCTGCAGCCCTGGGGGATGCCCTGCGGCTGTACAAGTGGACGCTGTTTGAAGAGGAGGAGGAAGCTGCAGCAGTGGAATGGGCAGCAGCGGAGCGGGCAGCAGCGGAGCGGGCTGCAGCGGAATGGGCAGCAGCGGAATGGTCAGCAGCGGAGCAGGCAGCAGTGAAGTGGGCAGCAGCGGAATGGGCAGCAACGGAATGGGCAGCAGCGGAGTGGGCAGCAGCGGAATGGGCAGCAGCGGAGTGGGCAGCAGCGGAATGGGCAGCAGCAGAGCGGGCAGCAGCAGAGTGGGCAGCAGTGGAGCGGGCAGCAGCGGAATGGGCAGCAGCGGAGTGGGCAGCAGTGGAGACGGCAGCAGCGGAATGGGCAGCAGTGGAGTGGGCAGCAGCGGAGCGGGCAGCAGTGGAGTGGGCAGCAGTGGAGCGGGCTGCAGCGGAATGGGCAGCAGCGGAATGGGCAGCAGTGGAGCGGGCAGCAGCGGAATGGGCAGCAGCGGAATGGGCAGCAGCAGAGCGGGCAGCAGTGGAGCAGGCTGCAATGGAGCGGGCAGCAGCAGAGTGGGCAGCAGCGGAATGGGCAGCAGTGGAGCGGGCAGCAGTGGAGCAGGCTGCAATGGAGCGGGCAGCAGCAGAGTGGGCAGCAGCGGAATGGGCAGCAGCGGAATGGGCAGCAGCGGAATGGGCAGCAGCGGAATGGGCAGCAGCGGAATGGGCAGCAGCGGAATGGGCAGCAGCGGAGCGGGCAGCATCAGAATGGGCAGCAGCAGAATGGGCAGCAGTGGAATGGGCAGCAGCAGAGTGGGCAGCAGCGGAATGGGCAGCAGCGGAATGGGCAGCAGCGGAATGGGCAGCAGCGGAGTGGGCAGCAGCGGAGCGAGCAGCAGTGGAGAGGGCAGAAGTGGAGAAGGCAGCAGTGGAGCACCAAGAGTCCAGGGAGACCACGTAAATAAAAATCCTGAAGGTTTTGACTCCAGAAGAGGAGCACAAAGAGATCAATGATGATTCAATTGAACCAGAAATGACTCTAGAAGAGGAGCACCAAGTAAGCAAAGAAGAGGAATCAAATCCACCACAAATGACTGATGTCACCAACATCAATGCAACATCAGATCATTCTCACAATTCTCAAGAAGAAGCGCTCAATGTAGCAGGTACCACAAAGGACACTGACACCAATAACTGTGACAATGACTCAAATCACCCACGCGGCACACTCATTGAGCGCAACAAGAACAACAAAAGCAACAAGAAGCATCCCAGAAACAACAAGCATGACAAGAAAAAGAACAAGAATAAAAGCGAAAACAATGAAAACAGAATCAACAAGCGCGACAAAAAGAACAACAAGAATGACAACAACAAGAACGGCAACGAAAACAACAAAGACAGAAACAACAGAAACAACAACAATGAAACAACGACCTGTACAACATGGTATAACTCTGCACGTGAAGGACAATGCCACAGCACACTGCAAAACAATAACAAGACTACAAACATGCCATGGCATGATAAAGAATCTCACAAATTCACTGGTGCTCCAGAACAAGAAGCAAAACAGCTTTCACGAACGATGACATACAGAATCAATACCACAAACACAGGAAAATGTCGAGGGCAGACAACAATGCGGCACAGAATCCCTACCCAAAATCAAATGGAACAGGGGGAAAAGGTGTCCACAGCATTAAACGACTCATTAGTAAAGCAGCTGAGTCACGTTCCGACATCAACCTAGCTCTGTTATCATACCGAGCAACCCCATTGAGCTCAGGACTGTCGCCAGTCCTGCTCTTCAGCAGAGACATCCGGACAACCCTACCGGCAAAGCAATTCCGAGACCCCGGCAACGCACCAGTTCTCACCGACATGCGGGCACTATGCTCCAAACAAAACCTATACTACCATCAGCATGCGATCCCACTCATGCCACTGACAATAGGTGACACCATCAGAATCAGGGACCCAGAAGGCGGATGGTCTGAGTCAGCTACGGTGATCAGGCAGGGGGCACCGCGGTCCTACATTGTCAAATCGTCTGCAGGCGTCCTTTATCACCGTAACCACCGGGGTCTATTAGAGATTCGACCGACAACGGCAGTATTTGCCACACTGGACTTGACCGAGCCCATTTCTCCACAGGACGTTCCTCGCCACACAATGCCAGACAGTGCTCTTGATGACATCAAACCATCATCCCTACTACCACCGTTAAGACGCTGCAGCAGAAGCCGTAAGGCACCCGACCGGCGAGATTTGTGACGACACTTCAACACAATCACAAGACGAATATGGACGTTTCTCACGATGGACTCACAACACAGTTAATTGTTTCTGTATCACTTTTATCATTTTCACAGTGTGCAGATTTGCATATTCTCATCACTTGTTATGTAGTTTTCTTGAGGCCAGTCTAGAAAACATGTCCAATAAAAGGGAGGGGATGTAGTGATCTGTACATCTGTACATCCATCTGCACATACACCAGGGACTACAGACAGCTGTAACAGCCTCAGCATCACTAGAGGGCAGCATCAGAGATGGGTCCAGCCCAAGGGAGGATCCACCTCTTTCAGAAGCACAGGGCTAGTGAGCAGCAGCAGACAGAGACAGCTCAGCATAGGCAGCTTACCTCAGCTTCACTGGTTATACCTCTTGACTGTATTATATCTAGTTAAGCTCTGGAAACAGAATGAACCCATTGAATAAAGTATCTGTGTTAACTGGAAGTCTACAAACTTTATTCAGACTTAGAGAATAACATAGGAGATAGGAGCAGAGCCTCAGGCTCCCCCGCCAACTGGGGCTGCGCGTCCTGGAGGCCGCTCTGGTCTCGGCCAGGGCCTGCACGCTCACGGCCATGGAGCATAAGGAGTTGACCATCTCCGTCGGGACTGCGCCACATCACACTGCGAGTGTGCCACCACCTTCTGGCGTTGTGTCACATCAGCCAGTGATTGCGCCATCTCCCTGTGGGACTGGTCCACCTCCCTCTGTGTCTGCCCCACATCGGCCAGCACCTGGGCAATGCCGCTGATGTTCCCGGCCATGGCCTGCTGCGACTGGGCCAAACTCAGGAGCCATATCCAGGTGGCCCTGGGACATGGTTGCCTGGGAGACGGTAGCCCGGTCCTGAGCCACAGCCGGCGCCTGCACAGAATGCCGGGGGCCTTGGACATGCTAATCCATATCCAAAATCTCCAGCAGGTCCTGCAAGACA
Organism: Scyliorhinus canicula; assembly: GCF_902713615.1. Classification (NCBI taxonomy): domain Eukaryota; kingdom Metazoa; phylum Chordata; class Chondrichthyes; order Carcharhiniformes; family Scyliorhinidae; genus Scyliorhinus; species Scyliorhinus canicula. The sequence continues at coordinate 23,034,474 of NC_052169.1, read as the reverse complement.
AAAGGCATGGTTAGACTGCGGGATGGGACGGGGCGGGGCGGGGGTGGTGATGTGGGGGTGGGGGATGGTGGGTTGAGGGGGGGGTCGGGTTACGCGTGTGTGGGACAGGGATTAATGCCAGGGACGCAGTGTTGTCTACTCACCTGGCCGGCCTGAGGAGGTTGCGCAGTTTTTTTACGGCACTGTTGGCCGGTCCGGACTACGTTGCCCACGGTACTGACCGACTCTGCCAACTGGCGGCGGCTGGCAGCCTCCTTCTCAGGCCGGGGTACAAGGTCATCCAGCTCTCCTTCACCGCATCCAAGAGGGTCTGCAGCTCGGCATCGGGAAGCCTCGGGGCTGCTCTCACTCGCTGCCATCTTGTTGGCTGGGATGGTGGGGTGTGTGGGGAGTGCAGTCTGTATCTGAGGCTGCAGCTGGTCAGCCTCCTGAGTGTCAATCACGGAACCAGCCAATCCGGCACCTTTTCCCATTGGGATTGATTGTGTTCCACGTGGCGCCGGTGCTAGCCCCTAAACGGTTACAGAATCGGCACAGGTGCGGCGCTGGGTTTTCTGTTGCGAAAGTCCACAAATCCTACGTTGGCTTCAACAGAAACAGGGAATCCCACTCACTGAGTTTCTTCATCGTTCCGGATCCAACGCTGGCGGCACATTGCTTAGCACTGCTGCCTCACAATGCCAGGGTCCCAGGTTCGATTACGACCTTGGGTTACTGTCTGTGCGGAGTCTGCACATCCTCCCCGTGTCTGCGTGGGTTTCCTCCGGGTGCTCCGGTTTGCTCCTACAGTCCAAAGATGTGCAGGTTAGGTGGATTGTCCATGATAAATTGCCCCTTAGTGTCCCAAGGTGGCAGGTTAGGTGGGGTTACGGGGATAGGATGGGAGAGTGGGCCTAGGTAGGGTGCACTTTCAGAGGGTCGATGTAGACCTGTTGGCCTCCTTCTGCACTGGAGGAGTTGATGGTTCAATAACACAGAGACCACCCTTCGGAAAACTCAATTTGGATAGACAGGTAAAATCTCTCCCTCCTGGATGACTCCATAACCTACAAACATTCTGTGATTAACGGCCTCAGGGTAAACAACATCAAGGAGATCAGTACAACTGGCCGACACTCGAAAAATGCACATTACAAACCTCCTCGTTCGGGGAAACACTGGTCCACATAGAGACGAGCACTGAAATTTGGTTCAGCCTGTTTCGAGTACCATCTGCACTAAACCCACAACATCCAAGTTGCCCAGAGGAGGGTCAGTCAGAGGTGCAGAGATTTCCCTCAAAGACAAATAATGCCACCATGAGGTACCACCGGATTTGTGGACGTCCATGCCAATCACGCATTAAACTCTTTCGTCATGAGGGGACTTACGCCTTGCATATACTCAAACGAGGGCTGACATTCTCCCCTACCCGGCGGGGCGGGGGGGGGGGGGGGCGGCGTAGCGGAGTGATGCCAAACACTCCGGCGTCGGTCCTCCCCAAAGGTGCGGAATTCTCCGCACCTTTAGGGGCTAGGCCCGCGCCGGAGTGACTCCCGCTCCGCCGAGTGGTGCCAAAACTGGCGGCAACGGCCTTTGGCGCTACGCCGGCCGGCGTCGGGGCTGGCCGAAAGGTCTTCGCCGGTCGGCGTGAGTCCGCGCATGCGCCGGAGCGTCAGCGGCCGCGGACGTCACCACCGGCGCATGCGCGGTGGAGGGGGTCTCTTCCGCCTCCGCCATGGTGGTGGCCGTGGCGGCGGCGGAAGAAATAGAGTGCCCCCCACGGCACTGGCCCGCCCGCCGATCGGTGGGCCCCGATCCCGGGCCAGGCCACCGTGGGGGTCCGATCGCCCCGCGTCCCCCCCCCAGGACCCCGGGGCCCGCTCCCGCCGCCCGCTCCCGCCGCCCGCTCCCGCCGGCACCAGAGAAACCACGTTGGTGGGAGAGGCCTGACAGCGGCGGGACTTCGGCCCATTGCGGGCCGGAGAATCGCCGCGGAGGGCACGTGATTCCCACTCCCGCCAATTCCCGGGGAGCGGAGAATTCCGGCCACGGTGGGGGCGGGTTTTACGCCGGCCCTGGGCGATTCCCCGAGTCTCCTATCCTGAGCGGGGCAGAGTGACCCCAAATGTAACTTTATCCAACTGCCCAAATATTTCTTCTGATTGTGGAATACTCTCAATTGCTGGATGTTTCGAACTACTGAGCACAACTTGAACTGAATTATATTGGCAGTGAGACTCTGGCATGAGCAGGTTTCTCACTGTCTCACTGGTTCCAATGTCTGGAACATTTGAACAATAATCCCTGCATTGACTATTCGTGGAGCTGGCAGACAGAACTCTGTTTACCAAACAGCATTTTACACTTGAATAGTTTTGCAAATGGATTTAATTAGATTAATTAAACTGGTGATTAACCAAATGAGGGCTGATAGCAGAATGAGTGTGTTTGTTCTGTAAATGCACCAATTGCCGCAGTGACTGCACACAGCCAGCCCCAAACCGACTGTGGCTTCCCCCTGCGGCCCAGTGAACTGGGAGACCATGAACCGAGTGCAGTCCTCTGGGCTCCCTGGCTCGAATCCTGCCAGGGCCGATGGTAAAATCGGCTCCCTGAGATTGCCGTGTGATCCGGTGAACGGTGTTGGAATTGGACGACTTGCCTCATCGAAACGATCTGCTCGAGATGCCGCCTGCGTTTAGTTCCACGTGCACCTCAGATCCCAACTCCTGGGCAGACGCAGTGGTTAGCACTGCTGCCTCACAGGGTGCTTGGGTGGAGTGCTCTTTCTGAGCGTCCTGTAATGATATGTATATATGTAGACAAGTAAAGGGTTAATTATTACATCTCAGTGTAACAACCACTAGAGGGCACCGCTAGTTCCCACTGTAAATATAAGAACACAGGGCATCTGGGGTATTTCTAGCCAGGAGAGTCTAGGCAGTAGATTGTAAGAGAGACAGTTCACAGCATAGTTAAAGCAGCACATGTTGTTTAAATTAGTTTAAATGTAGATCATTTGGTTACTAGTTATAGTTCTGTGTTGTGTGCAAACTCAATATTAATCAATCATTATTCAATAAATCAGTTTTGTTTTAAGTTGCAGATTGGTGGTTTCTTTATAATCACACCATCAGACCATTCTGGAACGCGAAGCAAAGAGTAACAATATATGACTAAACATTACTATAACAGACTCGATGGGCTGAATGGCCTCATTCTGCACTGTAAGGGTTCTATGAGTCTGATTGGTTCCGTTATTTCCCATTTCTTTATCTTGGCTGCTACCATTTCGATTCAAGGATGCTTAATGGGGATGTATCCTTAACACGCTCTCTTCCTCTCTCCCTCTCTTCCTCTCTCTCTCTCTCTCTTCCTCTCCCTCTCTTCCTCTCCTTCTCTTCCTCTCTCTCTCTTCCTCTCTCTCTCTTCCCCTCTCTCTCTCCCTCTCTCTCTCTTCCTCTCTCTCACTCTCTTCCTCTCTCTCTCTCTCTTCCTCTCCCTCTCTTCCTCTCTCTCTCTCTCTCTTCCTCTCTCTCTCTCTTCCTCTCTCTCTCTCTCTCTCTCTTCCTCTCCCTCTCTTCCTCTCCCTCTCTCTTCCTCTCCCTCTCTTCCTCTCCCGAATACGACCGTGGTTGGGCTGATCTTGGGTTTCAGCTCCATTTTCCCTCCGCTCCCCATATCCCTTATTTCCCAGAGAGCCCAAAGCTCTCTCTATCCCAGCCTGAAATGTATTCAATGATGGGTCATCCACAACTCTCTGGGGTAGAGAATTCCAGTGCCCCCCTGTTCTAGATTCTCCAACCAGCGGAAACAATCTCTCAGCGTCCACCCTATCAAGCTTTCAGAATTTTGTAGGTTTCAGTGAAATCGCCACTCATTCTTCCAAACTCCAGAGAATGTAGAACAACCCCCTCATCACAGGGACCAATCTAGTGAACATTCGCTGTATCGCCTCCCATGCAAGTATCTCCTCTCTTAAATGTGGAGACTAAAACTATACATCTATTCCAGATTTGGTCTCACCAGAAACCTACACAACTGCAGCCTCAATTGTACGTCAATCCTCTTGTAATAAAGGCTACATGTCATTTCCTTCCTAACTGTCTGTTGTATCTGTATGCTAACTTTCTGTGTTCCTTGTACAGATACACCCAAGGCTCTCTGATCATCCACACTTAAAGGTTTCTCACCTTTGAAAAACTATTTTGCTTTTCTATTCCTATGACCAATCTGAACGATGTCACATTTCTCTACATTATGCTCCATCTACCAGCTTGCTGACCATTCACTTAACCTGCCTATATCTCTTTGCAGCCCCTCTATGTTCCCCCCCCCCCCCCCCCCCCCCCCACAGCTTACCTTCCCACCTAGCTTGCCATTACCAGCCACTTTTGATACCATATTCTCTGTCGTTTTATCTGGGGAAGCACAGTAACACAGTGGCTAGCACTGTTGCTTCTCAGCGCCAGGGTCCCCGGGTTCGATTCCCGGCTTGGGTCACTGGCTGCGCGGAGTCTGCATGTTCTACCCGTCTCTGCATGGGTTTCCTCCGGGTGATCCGCTTTCCTCATCACAGCTTGGTATGGCGACTGCTCAGCCCAAGATCGCAAGAAACTGCAGACTGTGGTGAACACAGCCCAACGCATCACACAAGCTTGGCACCCTCACATTGATTCTGTCTACACCTCCCGCTGCCTCAGGAAGGCAGACAGCATTATGAGAGATCCCTCCTACCCAGGCATTGCCTTCTTCCAGACCCTTCCATCAGGCAGAAGGTACAGAAGTCTGAAGACTCGCACATCCAGACATAGGAACAGCATCTTCTCAACAGCTGCAAGACTCCTCAACGACTCCCCCTCAGACTGATCTGTTCCCTGTAAGAACACTATTCACGACGCCCTATGCTGCTCTTGCTCATGTATTTGCTTTGTTTGGCCCCTTGTTCCGCACTGTAACCAATCACTGTTTGTCGATGTACCATTTGTCAATGTTCTCTGTTGATTATTCTTGTGTCTACTATGTACGTACTGTGTATGTTCCTCGGCCGCAGAAAAATACTTTTCACTGTACTTTGGTACATGTGACATTAAATCAAATCAATCAATCAAACAATCACAGGTCCCAAAAGACGTGCTTGTTAGGTGAATTGGAGATTCTGAATTCTCCGTCGGTGTACCCAAACAGGTGCCGGAATGTGGCGACTAGGGGCTTTTCACAGTAACTTCATTGCAGTGTTAATGTAAGCCTACTTGTGACAATAATAAAGATTATTATTATTCAGTCGGAAACATAGACTGTCAAGAGCTGTAAATTATGTTCATGTTGAATTTGGCTAGGATGAGCACAAGAGCCTTCACTTCAGGTGTGATTCATCAGACTTCCTTGGCGCTTTTATCAAAACAACGTTTATTATAAGGATGTAGTTAACATATATATAACAGTTAGCAAGAATTTGTTCTCAATTACAAACATGAAAAAACACACAACAGCTTTAGTAATCTATGTATATAACTCTTAATGAATCTCCCTTAGCTGTTCCAATTCAATACAAAATCCAATAAACCAAAATCTCTTTCAAGGGCATGGCACAGCACACTGTAATCTCACATGAATGGGACTGGTCCTTTCCCTGAGATTATGGTCCAGTTTCCAACCAGCAGATTCAAAACTCCTTCTGGAAAGCAACTCTATCTTTAAAGTTACCGAGGCAGTATGCCATGCCCAAAGTGCTTTTGGTTCCCCAGAACAGCTTTAAAATAAAAACAGAGAAAAACAGGGAAACACTGTTTTTTTCTACAGCATTCCAAAGCAACAAAGCTAAACTGAAACCCAAACACTAAACCCAATCTCACCTGACAGCCACAGCCCAGCTCCACCCACAAATTACATCACTGAAGCCGTTCCACAAGCCATATGGCAAGACTAAACCTGTCTGAAAGGGACACTCACATGACAATATTAGTATACAGTGGGGGTACACAGAGTTCGATATTAGTATACAGCGGGGTTACACAGAGCTCGATATTAGTATACAGCGGGGTTACACAGAGCTCGATATTAGTACACAGCGGGGTTACACAGAGCTCGATATTAGTATACAGCGGGATTACACAGAGCTCGATATTAGTATACAGCGGGGTTACACAGAGCTCGATATTAGTATACAGCGGGGTTACACAGAGCTCGATATTAGTATACAGCGGGGTTACACAGAGCTCGATATTAGTATACAGCGGGATTACACAGAGCTCGATATTAGTATACAGCGGGGTTACACAGAGCTCGATATTAGTATACAGCGGGGTCACACAGAGCTGGATATTAGTATACAGCGGGGTTACACAGAGCTCGATATTAGTATACAGAGGGGTTACACAGTGCTCGATATTAGTATACAGTGGGGTTACACAGAGCTCGATATTAGTATACAGCTGGGTCACACAGAGCTCGATATTAGTATACAGCAGGGTTACACAGAGCTCGGTATTAGTATACAACGGGGCTACACAGAGCTCGATATTAGTATACAGCGGGGTTACACAGAGCTCGATATTAGTATACAGCGGGGTTACACAGAGTTCGATATTAGTAAACAGCGGGATTAAACAGAGCTCGATATTAGTATACAGCAGGATTACACAGAGCTCGATATAAGTATACAGCGGGATTACACAGAGCTCGATATTAGTATACAGCGGGATTACACAGAGCTCGATATTAGTATACAGCGGGTTTACACAGAGCTCGATATTAGTATACAGCGGGGTTACACAGAGCTCGATATTAGTGTACAGCGGGATTACACAGAGCTCGATATTAGTATACAGCGAGGTTACACAGAGCTCGATATTAGTATACAGCGGGTTTACACAGAGCTCGATATTAGTATACTGCGGGGTTACACAGAGCTCGATATTAGTGTACAGCGGGATTACACAGAGCTCGATATTAGTATACAGCGAGGATACACAGAGCTCGATATTAGTATACAGCGGGTTTACACAGAGCTCGATATTAGTATACTGCGGGGTTACACAGAGCTCGATATTAGTGTACAGCGGGATTACACAGAGCTCGATATTAGTATACAGCGAGGTTACACAGAGCTCGATATTAGTATACAGCGGGTTACACAGAGCTCGATATTAGTATACAGCTGGGTCACACAGAGCTCGATATTAGTATACAGCGGGGTTACACAGAGCTCGATATTAGTATACAGCGGGGTTACACAGAGCTCGATATTAGTATACAGCAGGGTCTCACAGAGCTCGATATTAGTATACAGCAGGTTTACACAGAGCTCGATATTAGTATATAGCGGGTTACACAGAGCTCGATATTAGTATACAGAGGGGTTACACAGTGCTCGATATTAGTATACAGTGGGGTTACACAGAGCTCGATATTAGTATACAGCTGGGTCACACAGAGCTCGATATTAGTATACAGCAGGGTTACACAGAGCTCGGTATTAGTATACAACGGGGCTACACAGAGTTCGATATTAGTAAACAGCGGGATTAAACAGAGCTCGATATTAGTATACAGCAGGATTACACAGAGCTCGATATTAGTATACAGCGGGGTAACACAGTGCTCGATATTAGTATACAGCGGGGTTACACAGAGCTCAATATTAGTATACAGCGGGATTACACAGAGCTCGATATTAGTATACAGCGGGATTACACAGAGCTCGATATTAGTATACAGCGGGATTACACAGAGCTCGATATTAGTATACAGCGGGGTAACACAGTGCTCGATATTAGTATACAGCGGGGTTACACAGAGCTCGATATTAGTATACAGCGGGATTACACAGAGCTCGATATTAGTATACAGCGGGATTACACAGAGCTCGATATTAGTATACAGCGGGTTTACACAGAGCTCGATATTAGTATACAGCGGGGTTACACAGAGCTCGATATTAGTGTACAGCGGGATTACACAGAGCTCGATATTAGTATACAGCGGGGATACACAGAGCTCGATATTAGTATACTGCGGGGTTACACAGAGCTCGATATTAGTGTACAGCGGGATTACACAGAGCTCGATATTAGTATACAGCGAGGTTACACAGAGCTCGATATTAGTATACAGCGGGTTTACACAGAGCTCGATATTAGTATACTGCGGGGTTACACAGAGCTCGATATTAGTGTACAGCGGGATTACACAGAGCTCGATATTAGTATACAGCGAGGTTACACAGAGCTCGATATTAGTATACAGCGGGTTACACAGAGCTCGATATTAGTATACAGCTGGGTCACACAGAGCTCGATATTAGTATACAGCGGGGTTACACAGAGCTCGATATTAGTATACAGCGGGGTTACACAGAGCTCGATATTAGTATATAGCGGGTTACACAGAGCTCGATATTAGTATAGAGCGGGATTACACAGAGCTCGATATTAGTATACTGCGGGGTTACACAGAGCTCGGTATTAGTAAACAACGGGGCTACACAGAGCTCGATATTAGTATACAGTGGGGTTACACAGAGCTCGATATTAGTATACCGCGGGGTTACACAGAGCTCGATATTAGTATACAACGGGGCTACACAGAGATCGATATTAGTATATAGCGGGGTTACACAGTGCTCGATATTAGTATACTGCGGGGTTACACAGAGCTCGGTATTAGTATACAACGGGGCTACACAGAGCTCGATATTAGTATACAGCGGGGTTACACAGAGCTCGATATTAGTATACAGCGGGGTTACACAGAGCTTGATATTAGTATACAGCGGGGTTACACAGAGCTCGATATTAGTATACTGCGGGGTTACACAGAGCTTGATATTAGTATACTGCGGGGTTACACAGAGCTCGGTATTAGTATACAACGGGACAACACAGAGATCGATATTAGTATATAGCGGGGTTACACAGAGCTCGATATTAGTATATAGCGGGGTTACACAGAGCTCGATATTAGTATACAGAGGGGTTACACAGTGCTCGATATTAGTATACAGCGGGGAAACACAGAGCTCGATATTAGTATACAGCGGGATTACACAGAGCTCGATATTATTATACAGCGGGGTTACACAGAGCTCGATATTAGTATACAGCGGGGTCACACAGAGCTCGATATTAGTATACAGCGGGGTCACACAGAGCTCGCTATTAGTATACAGCAGGATTCCACAGAGCTCGATATTAGTATACAGCGGGGTTACACAGAGATCGATATTAGTATATAGCGGGGTTACACAGAGCTGGATATCAGTATACAGCGGGATTACACAGAGCTCGATATTAGTATACAGCGAGGTTACACAGAGCTCGATATTAGTATACAGCGGGGTTACACAGAGCTCGATATTAGTATACAGCGGGGTTACACAGAGCTCGATATTAGTATACAGAGGGGTTACACAGAGCTCGATATTAGTACACAGAGGGGTTACACAGAGCTCGATATTAGTATACAGCGAGGTTACACAGAGCTCGATATTAGTATACAGCGGGATTACACAGAGCTCGATATTAGTATACAGCGAGGTTACGCAGAGCTCGATATTAGTATACAGCGGGGTTACACAGAGCTCGATATTAGTATACAGCGAGGTTACACAGAGCTCGATAGTAGTATACAGCGAGGTTACACAGAGCTCGATATTAGTATACAGCGAGGTTACACAGAGCTCGATATTAGTATACAGCGAGGTTACACAGAGCTCGATATTAGTATACAGCTGGGCTACACAGAGCTGGATATTCGTATACAGCGGGGTTACACAGAGCTCGATATTAGTATACAGCGGGGTTACACAGAGCTCGATATTGGTATACAGCGGGGTTACACAGAGCTCGATATTAGTATACAGCGTGGTTACACAGAGCTCGATATCAGTATACAGCGGGGTTACACAGAGCTCGATATTAGTATACAGCGGGGTTACACAGAGCTCGATATTAGTATACAGCGGGGTTACACAGAGCTCGATATTAGTATACAGCGGGATCACACAGAGCTCGATATTAGTATACAGAGGGGTTACACTGAGATCGATATTAGTATACAGCGGGATTACACAGAGCTCGATATTAGTATACAGCGGGGAAACACAGAGCTCGATATTAGTATACAGCGGGGTTACACAGAGCTCGATATTAGTATACAGTGGGGAAACACAGAGCTCGATATTAGTATACAGAGGGGTTACACAGAGCTCGATATTAGTATACAGCGAGGTTACACAGTGCTCGATATTAGTATACAGAGGGGTTACACAGAGCTCGATATTAGTATACAGCGTGGTTACACAGTGCTCGATATTAGTATACAGCGGGATTACACTGAGCTCGATATTAGTATACAGCGGGATTACACAGAGCTCGGTATTAGTATACAACGGGGCTACACAGAGCTCGATATTAGTATACAGTGGGGTTACACAGAGCTCGATATTAGTATACAGCGGGGTTACACAGAGTTCGATATTAGTAAACAGCGGGATTAAACAGAGCTCGATATTAGTATACAGCGGGATTACACAGAGCTCGATATTAGTATACAGCAGGATTACACAGAGCTCGATATTAGTATACAGCGGGGTCACACAGAGCTCGATATTAGTATACAGCGAGGTTACACAGAGCTCAATATTAGTATACAGCAGGATTACACAGAGCTTGATATTAGTATACAGCGAGGTTACACAGAGCTCGATATTAGTATACAGCGAGGTTACACAGAGCTCGATATTAGTATACAGCGGGATTACACAGAGCTCGATATTAGTATACAGCGGGTTTACACAGAGCTCGATATTGGTATACAGCGGGGAAACACAGAGCTCGATATTAGTATACAGCGGGATTACACAGTGCTCGATATTAGTATACTGCGGGGTTACACAGAGCTCGATATTAGTGTACAGCGGGTTACACAGAGCTCGATATTAGTAAACAGCGGGGTTACACAGAGCTCGATATTAGTATACATCTGGGTCACACAGAGCTCGATATTAGTATACAGCGGGGTTACACAGAGCTCGATATTAGTATACAGCGGGGTTACACACAGCTCGATATTAGTATACAGCGGGTTACACAGAGCTCGATATTAGTATACAGCGGGATTACACAGAGCTCGATATTAGTATACAGCGGGGTTACACAGAGCTCGATATTAGTATACAGCGGTGTCACACAGAGCTCGATATTAGTATACAGTGGGGTTACACAGAGCTAGATATTAGTATACAGCGGGGTTACACTGAGCTCGATATTAGTATACAGTTGGGTTACACAGAGCTCGATATTAGTATACAGCGGGGTTACACAGAGCTCGATATTAGTATACAGCGAGGTTACACAGAGCTCGATATTAGTATACAGCGGGGTTACACAGAGCTCGATATTAGTATACAGCGGGGTTACACAGAGCTCGATATTAGTATACAGCGGGGTTACACAGAGCTCGATATTAGTATACAGCGGGGTTACACAGAGCTCGATATTAGTATACAGCGAGGTTACACAGAGCTCGATATTAGTATACAGCGAGGTTACACAGAGCTCGATATTAGTATACAGCGAGGTTACACAGAGCTCGATATTAGTATACAGCGAGGTTACACAGAGCTCGATATTAGTATACAGCTGGGCTACACAGAGCTGGATATTCGTATACAGCGGGGTTACACAGAGCTCGATATTAGTATACAGCTGGGTTACACAGTGCTCGATATTAGTATACAGCGGGGTTACACAGAGCTCGATATTAGTATACAGCGGGGTTACACAGAGCTCGATATTAGTATACAGCGGGATTACACAGAGCTCGATATTATTATACAGCGGGGAAACACAGAGCTCGATATTAGTATACAGCGGGGTTACACAGAGCTCGATATTAGTATACAGCGGGGTTACACAGAGCTCGATATTAGTATACAGCGGGGTTACACAGAGCTCGATATTAGTATACAGCGGGGTTACACAGAGCTCGATATTATTATACAGCGGGGTTACACAGAGCTCGATATTAGTATACAGCTGGGTTACACAGAGCTCGATGTTAGTACACAGCGGGGTTACACAGAGCTCGATATTAGTATACAGCGGGGTCACACAGAGCTCGATATTAGTATACAGCGGGGTTAAACAGAGCTCGATATTAGTATACAGCGGGGTTAAACAGAGCTCGATATTACTATAAAGTGGGATTACACAGAGCTCGATATTAGTATACAGCGGGGTTGCACAGAGCTCGATATTAGTATACAGCGGGGTTACACAGAGCTCGATATTAGTATACAGCGGGATTACACAGAGCTGGATTTTAGTATACAGCGGGGTTACACAGAGCTCGATATTAGTATACTGCGGGGTTACACAGAGCTCGATATTAGTATACTGCGGGATTACACAGAGCTCGATATTAGTATACAGCGGGGTCACACAGTGCTCAATATTAGTGTACAGCGGGGTCACACAGAGCTCGATATTAGTATACAGCGGGGTTACACAGAGCTCGATATTAGTATACAGCGGGGTTACACAGAGCTCGATATTAGTATACAGCGGGGTTACACAGAGCTCGATATTAGTATACCGCGGGATTACACAGAGCTCGATATTAGTATACAGCGGGGTTACACAGAGCTCGATATTAGTATACAGCGGGGTTACACAGAGCTCGATATTAGTATACAGCGGGGTTACACAGAGCTCGATATTAGTATACAGCGGGGTTACACAGAGCCCAATATTAGTATACAGCGGGGTTACACAGAGCTGGATATTAGTATACAGCGGGATTACACAGAGCTGGATATTAGTATACAGCGGGATTACACAGTGCTGGATATTAGTATACAGCGGGATTACACAGAGCTGGATATTAGTATACAGCGGGGTTACACAGAGCTCGATATTAGTATACAGCGTGATTACACAGAGCTCGATATTAGTATACAGCGGGGTTACACAGAGCTCAATATTAGTATACAGCGGGATTACACAGGGCTCGATACTAGTATACAGCGGGTTCACACAGAGCTCGATATTAGTATACAGCGTGGTTACACAGAGCTCGATATTAGTATACAGCGGGGTCACACAGAGCTCGATATCAGTATACAGCGGGGTCACACAGAGCTCGATATTAGTACACAGAGGGGTCACACAGAGCTCGATATTAGTATACAGCGGGGTCACACAGAGTTCGATATTAGTATACAGCGGGGTTACACAGAGCTCGATATTAGTATACAGCGGGATTACACAGAGCTCGATATTAGTATACAGCGGGGTTACACAGAGCTCGATATTAGTATACAGCGGGATTACACAGAGCTCGATATTAGTATACAGCGGGATTACACAGAGCTCTTTATTAGTATACAGCGGGGTCACACAGAGCTCGATATTAGTATACAGCGGGGTTACACAGAGGTCGATATTAGTATACAGCGAGGTTACACAGAGCTCGATATTAGTATACAGCGGGGTTACACAGTGCTCGATATTAGTATACAGCGAGGTTACACAGAGCTCGATATTAGTATACAGCGGGGTTACACAGAGGTCGATATTAGTATACAGCGAGGTTACACAGAGCTCGATATTAGTATACAGCGGGTTACACAGAGCTCGATATTAGTATACAGCGGGGTTACACAGAGCTCGATATTAGTATACAGCGGGGTTACACAGAGCTGGATATTAGTATACTGCGGGGTTACACAGAGCGCGATATTAGTATACAACGGGATTACACAGAGCTCGATATTAGTGTACAGCGGGGTTACACAGAGCTCGATATTAGTATACAGTGGGATTACACAGAGCTCTTTATTAGTATACAGCGGGGTCACACAGAGCTCGATATTAGTATACAGCAGGATTACACAGAGATCGATATTAGTATACAACGGGATTACACAGAGCTCGATATTAGTATACAGCAGGATTACACAGAGTTCGATATTAGTATACAGCGGTGTTACACAGAGTTCGATATTAGTATACAGCGGTGTTACACAGAGTTCGATATTAGTATACAGCGGGATTACACAGAGTTCGATATTAGTATACAGCGAGGTCACACAGAGCTCAATATTAGTATACAGCGGTTTTACACAGTGTTCGATATTAGTATACAGTGGGGTTACACAGAGCTCGATATTAGTATACAGCGGGGTTACACAGAGCTCGATATTAGTATACAGCAGGGCTACACAGAGCTCGATATTAGTATACAGCGGGGTTACACAGAGCTCGATATTAGTATACAGCGGGGTTACACACAGCTCGATATTAGTGTACAGCGGGGTTACACAGAGCTCGATATTAGTATACAGTGGGATTACACAGAGCTCTTTATTAGTATACAGCGGGGTCACACAGAGCTCGATATTAGTATACAGCGGGGTTACACAGAGATCGATATTAGTATACAACGGGATTACACAGAGCTCGATATTAGTATACAGCAGGATTACACAGAGTTCGATATTAGTATACAGCGGTGTTACACAGAGTTCGATATTAGTATACAGCGGTGTTACACAGAGTTCGATATTAGTATACAGCGGGATTACACAGAGTTCGATATTAGTATACAGCGAGGTCACACAGAGCTCGATATTAGTATACAGCGGGGTTACACAGAGCTCGATATTAGTATACAGCGGGGTTACACAGTGCTCGATATTAGTATACAGCGGGGTTACACAGAGCTCGATATTAGTATACAGCGGGGTTACACAGAGCTCGATATTAGTATACAGCGGTGTTACACAGTGTTCGATATTAGTATACAGCGGGATTACACAGAGCTCGATATTAGTATACAGCAGGGTTACACAGAGCTCGATATTAGTATACAGCGGGGTCACACAGAGCTCGATATTAGTATACAGCGGGGTTACACAGAGCTCGATATTAGTATACAGCGGTGTTACACAGTGTTCGATATTAGTATACAGCGGGGTTACACAGAGCTCGATATTAGTATACAGCGGGGTTACACAGAGCTCGATATTAGTATACAGCGGGATTACACAGGGCTCGATATTAGTATACTGCGGGGATACACAGAACTCGATATTAGTATACAGCGGGGTTACACAGAGCTCGATATTAGTATACAGAGGGGTCACACAGAGCTCGATATTAGTGTACAGCGTGGTTACACAGAGCTCGATATTAGTTTACAGCGTGATTACACAGAGCTCGATATTAGTATACTGCGGGGTTACACAGAGCTCGATATCAGTATACAGAGGGGTCACACAGAGCTCGATATTAGTATACAGTGGGGTTACACAGAACTCGATATTAGTATACAGCGGGGTTACACAGAGCTCGATATTAGTATACAGCGGGATTACACAGAGATCGATATTAGTATACAGCGGGATTACACAGAACTCGATATTAGTATACAGCGGGATTACACAGAACTCGATATTAGTATACAGCGGGGTTACACAGAGCTCGATATTAGTATACAGCGGGATTACACAGAACTCGATATTAGTATACAGCGGGTTACACAGAGCTCGATATTAGTATACAGCGGGGTTACACAGAGCTCGATATTAGTATACAGAGGGGTCACACAGAGCTCGATATTAGTATACAGCGGGGTCACACAGAGCTCGATATTAGTATACAGCGGGGTCACACAGAGCTTGATATTAGTATACAGCGGGGATACACAGAGCTCTGGATTAGTATACAACGGGGTTACACAGAGCTCGACATTAGTATACAGAGGGGTCACACAGAGCTCGATATTAGTATACAGCGGGGATACACAGAACTCGATATTAGTATACAGCGGTGTTACACAGAGCTCGATATTAGTATACAGCGGGATTACACAGGGCTCGATATTAGTATACAGAGGGGTCACACAGAGCTCGATATTAGTATACAGCGGGGATACACAGAGCTCTGGATTAGTATACGCCAGGTATTGTGTACACTTCTGGATACGACAGTTGACGGAAGATGCCGGTGTTTGGGAACTGTGCTCAGGAGATTAATGTGAATGGACAGTGTGATGGGAAACTTGAATAACCGCCACAAAGTATTTACTCCATCCTGGTCCCAGCTTGCTTGCGACTGATGCTCTTGTCGATGGATCTACCGTTCACCTTGACTACTCCAACACTGTCCCTCCTAACTTTCCACTTTCTCCTCTCTGTGAAGCTGGGGACATTCAAACCACAGGTGCCCGTATCTTATCCCATTCACCCACCACACTTATGGACTCCGAACTGCACATGTTCCCGACTCGGCAATTGTGTTATTTAAAAATTCTCATCCTGCTCTACCCGGTGGAATTCTATAAGACGTTTTCCGAGATATTGAGCCCACTGCTGGTGAGGACATTTATCGAAGCAAGAGAGAAGGGAGTCCTCCCCCCCAACAATGTCACAGGCCTCGATTTCATTGATCCTGAAAGGGGAGAAGGATCCGGAGCAATGCGGGTCATACAGGCCGATTTCCCGACTGATGTGGATGCCAAGCTGCTGGCTTAGATATTGGCCACGAGGATAGAGGACTGTGTCCCGGGGGTGATGGGGAAGACCAGACGGGATTTTTAAAGGGCAGGCAACTCAAGGCCAATGTTCGAAGGCTTCTAATTGTTATTATGATGCCCTCAGATGGAGAGGAGGTGGAGGTGGTGGTAGCGATGGATGCGGAGAAGGCTTTTGATCGGGTGGAGTGGAATTACCTGTGGGAGGTGCTGGGAAGGTTTGGGTTTGGTGAGGCCTTTATTGACTGGGTACAGTTGCTCTAGGCACCAGTAGCAAGAGTGTGCGTACGAACCGGCTGAGGTTGTGGTATTTTAAACTACACCAAGGGACGAGGCAATGGTGCCCCCTCTCCCCGTTGCTGTTTGCTCTGGTCATAGAGCCATTGGCCATGGCACTAAGAGCCTCTGGGAACTGGAAAGGGCTGGTTCGGGGTGTGTGGGGGGGTGGGGGTGGGTGGAGCATCGGGTCTCGCTCTACGCAGATGACCTGCTCTTGTATATTTCGGACCCGTTGGAGAGGATGGGGGAAGTAATGCGAATCTTGGGGTAATTTGGCAATTTTTCGGGGTATAAATTGAACATGGGGAAAAGCGAGATGTTTGTGATCCAGGCAAGAGGACAGGAGAAGAGACTGGGAGAGCTGCCGGTTAGAATGGTCGGGAAGAGCTTTCGGTATCTGGGAATCCAGGTCGCCTGGGAATGGGAGGCACTGCACAAGTTAAACCTCTCCCGGTTGGTAGAACAAATGGAAGGGGGCTTTAAGAGATGGGACATGCTTCCGCTGTCACTGGCGGGGAGGGTCCATACCGTGAAAATGTCAGTCCTCCCCATATTTCTGTTTGTCTTTCAGTGCCTCCCTATCTTCATCCCGAAGGCCTTTTTCAAGCAGGGGAATAAGATTATTTTGGGCTTTGTGTGGGCGGGTAAAACCCACCCACAGTGAAGAAAGTGTTGCTGGAGTGCAATCGGGGGGAGGGGGGGTGGCTCTGTCGAACGTTGCAATTACTATTGGGCGGCTAATATAGCCATGATTAGGAAGTTGGTAGTGGGGAGTGGGTCAGCGTGGGAGCTGATGGAGGCGGCGTCATGTAAAGACACCAGTCTGGGAGCATTGGTAACGGCACCTCTGCCGTTCTCGCCGGCCCGATACTCCACAAGTCCGGCAATAGTGGCGGCTCTGAGGATCTGGGGGCAGTGGAAGAGATATAAGAGAGTGGAAGGAGCATCGATTTGGACCCCGATTTATAACAACCACAGGTTTGTACCGGGTAGGCTGGATGGCGGGTTCCGGAGTTGGCAGAGGGCAGGAATTGGAAGGATGGGGGATGTATTTATAGACGGGAGCTTTCCCAGCTTGAAAGCTTTGGAGGATAAACTTAAATTGCCAGCAGGAACTGGTTTTAGGTATTTGCAGGTGCGCGATGTCCTGAGAAAACAGGTGCCGGCCTATCCGCTGCTGCTGCCACGGGGGATACAGGACAGAGTAGTTTCCAGTACCTGGGTGGGAGAGGGGAAGGTATCAGATATTTACCAGGAGCTTTCGGATGCAGAGGACACTCCGGTGGAGGAGCTTAAGGGTGAGTGGGAGGACAAGTTAGGAGGAGAGATAGAGGCGGGTCTATGGGCAGGATGCCCTAAGCAGGGTTAATACCTCCTCACTATGCGCCAGGCTTAGCCTGATACAATTTAAGGTAGCCCACCGGGCACACATGACAGTGGCTAGGATGAGCAAGGTTTTCGGGGTAGAGGACAGGTGTGCGAGGTACGCGGGAAGCCCAGCAAATCATGTCCACATGTTTTGGGCATGCCCGAAGCTTAGAGGGTTTTGGCAGGGTTTTGCTAAGGCAATATCCACGGTGCTAAAAACACGGGTGGTGCCGAGTCCGGAGGTAGCGATCTTTGGAGTGTCGGAAGATCCGGGAGTTCAGGGGGTGAAAGAGGCCGACGTCCTGGCCTTTGCCTCCCTGGTAGCCCGGAGACGGATCCTGTTAATGTGGAGGGACTCGAAGCCCCCGAGTGTAGAGACCTGGGTTCGTGGCATGGCTGGGTTCATCAGCCGCGAGAAAACAAAGTTCGCCTTAAAAGGGTCAATGTTCACCCGGAGGTGGCCGCCGTTCGTCGACTTTCTCGGGGAAAATTAAAATGTCAGCAGACACAGAATTCCAAGGGGGGGGGGGGCAGAGGACCGGATTGTTGTTGTATGGTTGAGGTGCGTGAAGATTGGGCTTGGGGGGGGGATGTTTATTTTACCATGTTGATGTGATTGTTTATGTTACTGTTATAAACATTTTCAAATACCTCAACAAAATATTATTATTTTTTTTAATTCTCAT
Source organism: Scyliorhinus canicula (assembly GCF_902713615.1). Classification (NCBI taxonomy): domain Eukaryota; kingdom Metazoa; phylum Chordata; class Chondrichthyes; order Carcharhiniformes; family Scyliorhinidae; genus Scyliorhinus; species Scyliorhinus canicula. The sequence goes on along the minus strand of NC_052169.1, from coordinate 23,015,623 downwards.
CCTAGCTTTCAAATCCCCCCCCCCCCCCCCCCCCCCCCCCCCAACCCCCCGTGGCTTCACCGATCCCTCGGTCTCTGAGTTCCCTGAAGGCTCCACAACTCTCCGAGATTCCGGCGCTCTGGTCTCTCGAGCACCCCGACCTTGACCACATCGCCATCGGCACCCGTGGCTCTGGTTGCCCGGGCCCTGAACTCTGGGATGGACAACTCCCTTCAATTAACCTAACCCTTTTCAACTAACTCAACTAACCCTTTGGCCATGCTTTTGGCAGCATGTTCTGCTGCGGTAAGCCGCTCTTAACGGTCCCTCACTGAACTTCACCAATTAAGTTTGTGCCAGGTGAACCATCTGAACGTTTGCCCGATTGAGTTTGATGCCCTTTGCCACAGGGCTTTATCTTCCCTGCTGGCAGAAACCTTTCCCCCAGCGCCCACGCTGCCACCCTCAGTGCCTCTGCCCCCTGCTCTCCTCCTTTCCTGGGTTGGGGGTAAGGGCTGGGGTCCGTCCTTCCTCTCTCGTTGTTCTCACTGATGCTGCCTGCACTCCCACACAAGCCACCGGCACCATCTAATGGCGGAGGTAGGTCAGTGCAGATGGTTCTGGGATTCGGCGGATAAATGCACAATCTCCGCCACTAGGCGGACTCCGGTCAATCTCAAAGCACTGCACAGTACGTGGGGTCCAGTTTTTAGTTTTATACTGCAGCGGATTTATTTTATGTTGAGGGATGCGTTTTATTCTTCAAGTTATTTCAGCTCTCAGAGCACAGTGTTGCACATACGAAGAGTAGGGTTCCAGGGATAGGGCGGGTGGGGTACTCCGTCAGAGGGTTGGTGCAGACTCGATGGGCCGAATGGCCTCCTTCTGCACTGTAGGGATTCTCTGACTTGTTGGCCATGGAAGGAGCATTCAACACGGTTCAATAGACTGATAATCAGGTCAGAAATCCACAGAATTATAGAATCCCTACTGTGCAGAAGGAGGCCGTTCGGCCCATCGAGTCTGCACAGACCCTCTCCCACAAGAGGGAACATCCTCTCCACATTCGGCCTGTCAATGCCCCCTCAGGGGGCGCGATTCAACAAAGTGGAGACAGAGTGTGCGTGCCGTCGTGAACGCCGTCGTGAACGCCGTCGTGAAACGGGCGCGGGCACTAACAATTCGGGAGCCAGCACGGGGCTGGAGCAGTTCACGCCGCTCCAGCCTTCCTTACCGGCGCTAAATGGGCGCCACGCCAACCCGTGCATGCGCAGTTGGGCCGCGCCAACCTATAATGCGCGGGGGGACTTCCTCACCGCGCCGGCCCCGACCCAACTTGGCGTGGGGGCTTCAGGAGCCGGCCGTGTGATAAAATAGGGCCGGGGCTGGAGAGGCCGGCCCGCCGATTGGTGGGCCCCGACCACGGGCCAGACCCTATCGGTGCCCCCCCCCCCCCCCCCCCCCCGGGTGAAGGAGCTCTTTTCCCCGCCCCACAGGCCGCCCACCCCCCCCCCCCGACCCGACACGCAGAGTTCCCGCCGGCAGCGACCAGGTGTGGACGGCGCCAGCGGGACGCTGCTTTATCTGCGTGGCCACTCGGCCCATAAAGGCCGGAGAATCGGCGGCCCAGCCGCGGACAGCAGCCAAATGCGCCGGCGGAAATGCCGCTGAATCTACGCTCCTCGGAGAATCGCCTGACGGCGTCGGACCGGCGCCGCGGGAGGAAATGGTGCGAACGGCGATTCTCCCATACGCATGGGAGAATTCCGCCCAGGATCTTGTATGTTTCAATCAAGTCGCCTTTTACTCTCCTAAACTCCAATGGATACAAACTTAACCTCTCAATCTTTCATCAAAAGGCAACCCACCCATTCCTGGTATTAGTTGAATAAACAGGTGCAGTACAGCACTTCCACTCACACATCATTTTTTTCTTGCTGGGAAGTATCTGTCGGACCCCGACTCCAGCTTCAACATTGACCCTTACGGACACCTCGCATTCACTTAAAGGCACGCTATTGAGGACCAACTCCCTGTGAGGACTCACTGTTATCCGGCTCAGTGTCCAATGTTCTTTCCTCATGCCCTGTATGGCCCATTTTCAGATGTCATATCAATACAAAGCGTTGTGATGTGGAGGGATCGCAGAAGCTGTGTTCGACCTCCGAGCAGAGAAGGTTAAGAGGAGATTTAATTGAGTTGCTGAAAATCAACAGGGCCATCGGAAAGAACCAGGGAGTGGGAATGAATGCACCATACTACCACAGGCACGATGGGCCGAATGGCTCCCTCTGGGCAACATTGGTCAATGATTCTGAAATGAGTCGTTTGGTGGTACAGAACATGGAAAACGAGGGACAGGTCGAAGCCTTTTGTCTTAAACAACAATTTATACTGTGTGAGAATGCAGATTGGTTGGCAAGTGGACTTGGACTAATAGAGGTGTTTCCATGGAGAATGCACCAGTTGACAGTTAATTGCCAAGCATGGTTTGAAATTTAAACCAGGCAACTTTACCCTGATTGGGCAAAGCATTGCCCTGGGGGAAAGTTGACATTGCAGCAATACCCATATTCTAAAATTGTTTTCACAGTTTGAAACGCAGGATGGCCCCAGGAGACAGGCCTGACTGGAGATGGGCAATGGGCAATGAATGTTGGGCATCGAGGGGACAGGGAATTCTGGATGCGTGGCTTTGGAATTTCGCTATCAGTTAGATCTCATTATGTAATGTCCCGCCACTCACCTCGATCCCTCCCTCGCTCACTCTCCATCACTCCTCGCTACTGTTTCCAAGGAGACTATGCAGCAGTCCCAATGGTCACGACATTTGCTGACCCACAGCAGGGTGGTCACACACTCACAGACTCTCACACCTTCACACTCACTCTCACACACAATCATACACTCACACATACTCTCACATTTTCACACACAATCACACACTCACACATACTCTCATTCTCACACACACTCACAGATTCTCACACTTAAAATCACACTTGCACAGTCAGGCTCTCACACTTTTACACTCTCACAGACAATCACACACACTCTCACACTTTCACACTCACTCTCTCACACACAATCATACACTCACACATACTCTCACTCACACACACTCACAGACTCTCGCACTTACAAACTCACTCTCTCACAGACAATCACACACTCTTGCACACTCACAGGCTCTCACACTTTGGCACTTACTCTCACACACACTTACACACTCACACATCCTCTCACACACACTCACACATGCACTCAGGCTCTCACAAATATATACTCACTCTATCACACATACTCTCACACTTTCACATATTGACAGATTCTCACACTCACACTCTCTCACACGCAATCACACTCCCACACACTCATGCTCACACATTCTCAGCAACTGATACTATCACACCCACACTCACACACATTCACACACTCTCAACAACTCATACTCACACACTCACACTCTCTCATCCACAGTCACACTAGCAGGCACACACACTCTCACAAACTCACTCACACACACTCACATTCTCACACATTCACCCTCACACACTCGCCCTCACACACTCACCCTCACACATTCACCCTCACACACTCACACAATTTCACCCACTGAAACATTAACACTCAGACACTCTCACACTTACAGCCTCTCACTCTTACACACACACTCTATCTTTCACACCGCACTGTCACACATTCACACACTCACTCACACACATTCTCACATACACGCACACTGTCACACAAAGTCATATGTACACTTACATACTCTCACACTCACATACTCATACACTCTCACACACTCACACACTCCCTTACACACACAGTCAGACACTCACCCTCACACACACTCACATATTCTCACCCACTGAAACGCACACACCTACAATCTCACTCTCACTCTCTCACACACACTCACCCTCAAACAGTTAAACTCAGGCACTCTCACACTCACACAAGCTCACAATCTCTCTGTCTCACACACACAAACTCACACCCGCACACTCACCCTGACACACACACACTCACTCACTCAGCCTCACACACTCTGACACACACATATTCTCACCACTGAAATGCTCATACTCTCACACAGTCTCACACATTCATCGCACACACGCAGACTCAGTGTTTCTCACACACACAGTGTCGCACATTCACACCCATGCACACACATCATTCTCACTCTCACACACCCGTCACACACTGACATACTCACACACCCACAGTCTCATACACTCATACTCACACACTGTCACACTCAGACAATCTCACACTCACACACACTCTCACTCGCATACACTGTCACACACTCTCATTCATACACACACACACACTCACACACTATCGCACTCACGCATGCCCTCGTTCACACACTCACACTCTCACACATGTTCAATCACACACTCTCACGGGCAGCATAGATTATAGAATTTACAGTGCAGAAGGAGGCCATTTGGCCCATCGAGTCTGCACCAGCTCCTGGAAAGAGCACCCTACCCAAGGTCAATACCTCCACCCTATCCCCATAACCCAGTAACCTCACCCAACACTAAGGGCAATTTTGGACACTAAGGGCAATTCAGCATGGCCAATCCACCTAACCTGCACATCTTTAGACTGTGGGAGGAAACCGGAGCACTCGGAGGAAACCCACGCAGACACGGGGAGGATGTGCAGACTCCGCACAGACAGTGACCCAAGCCGGAATCGAACCTGGGAACCTGGGGCTGTGAAGCAATTGTGTTAGCCACAATGCTACCGTGCTGCCCTCATGGTAGCATGGTGGTTAGCATAATTGCTTCACAGCTCCAGGGTCCCAGGTTCGATTCCCGGCTTGGGTCACTATCTGTGCGGAGTCTGCACATCCTCCCCGTGTGTGCGTGGGTTTCCTCCGGGTGCTCCCGTTTCCTCCCACAGTCCAAAGATGTGCAGATGTGGATTGGCCGTGATAAATTGCCCTTAGTGTCCAAAATTGCCCTTTGTGTTGGGTGGGGTTACTGGGTTAGGGGGATAGGGTGGAGGTGTTGACCTTGGGTAGTGTGCTCTTTCAAAAAAGAGCTGGTGCAGACTCAATGGGCCGAATGGCCTCCTTCTGCACTGTAAATTCTATGATTCTATGTTTAAACACACTCACACACACACTCTCACTCACTCACGCCCTCTTACACTCACTCAGACACACCCGCAGAAACACAGACACTCGCATTCACACGCTCACAAATTCTCACACACTCTCACACACTGACACTCTCACACTTTCACTCTCTCACACACACTCTCACAAACATACACACACACTGTCACACATCCACACAGTCACACTCGCGCACGCACACTCTCTCACAGTCACATGCACTCACCTACTCTCACACTCACACACTCTCGCACACACACACTCCCACTCAATCACACACTCACACACTCAAATACAGGGTCATAGATGTTTACAGCAGGGAAACAGGCCCTTCGGCCCAGCTTGTCCATGCTGCCCAGCTTCTATCCCTAAGCTAGTCCCACTTGCCCGCATTTGGCCTATATCCCTCTATACCCGCCCTGCCCATGTAACTGTCTAACTGCTTTTTAAAAGGCAAAACCGTACCCGCCTCTACCACTGCCTCTGGCAGCCCGTTCCAGATGCTCTCCACCCTCTGTGTGAAGAAATATCCCCTCTGGTCTCTTTTGTATCTCTCCCCTCTCACCTTAAACCTCTGCCCTCTAGTTCTAGACTCCTCTACCTTTGGGAAAAGATGTTGACTATCTACCTTATCGATGCTCCTCATTATTTTAGAGACCTCGATAAGATCACCCCTGAGCCTCCTACGCTCCAAGGAAAATAAGTTCCAGCCTATCCAGCCTCTCCATATAACTGAGACCATCAAGTCCTGGTCGCATCGTGGTAAATCTCTTCTGCACTCTTTCTAGTTTAACAATATCCTTCATGTAATAGGGTGACCAGAACTGAACACAGTATTCCATGTGTGGTCTTACCGATGTCTTGTACAACTTCAACAAGACGTCCCAACTCCTGTATTCAATATTCTGACCAATAAAACCCAGCACGCTGAGTGCCTCCTTCACCACCCTGTCCACCTGCAACTCCACCTTCAAGGAGCTATGGACCTGTACCCCTAGATCTCTCTGTTCTGTAACTCTCCCCAACTCCCGACCATTAACTGAGTTGGTCCTGCCCTGATTTGATCAACCAAAATGCATCACCTCACATTTATCCAAATTAAACTCCATCTGCCATTCATCGGCCCATTGGCCCAATTGGTCAAGATCCTGTTGCAATCTTATTGAACCTTCTTCACTATCCACTATGCCACCAATCTCGGTGTCATCTGCAAACTTACTAACCATGCCTCCCACATTCTCATCCAAATCATTAACATATATCACAAATAACACTGATGCCTGAGGCACACCGCTGGTCACAGGCCTCCAATGTGAAGCATAACCCTCCACAATCACCCTTTGGCTTCAGTCGCCAAACCAATTTTGAATACAATTGGCTACTTCACCCTGGATTCCGTGAGATTATTTTTTCTTTTGTTTTATAAATTTAGAGTACCAATTATTTTATTCCAATGAAGGGGCAATTTAGTGTGGCCTACCCGGCACACCTTTGGGTTGGGGGACGGGGAGGGGGAGACCCACGCAGACATGGGGAGAATGTGCAAACTCCACACGGACCGTGACCTGAGGCCGGGATTGAACCCGGGTCCAGCGCCGTGAGGTAGCAGTGCTAACCACTGTGCCACCGTGCTGCGCCTGTATTCCGTGAGATTTAACCTTTTGCAACAACCTACCATGTCAAAGGCCTTGCTAAACTTCATCTCACACTCAGACACTCTCAAACACTCACATTTTCACACTCACACTCTCGTACACACTCCCTCACTCAATCAGGCACTGACACTCTCACACTCACATTTTCACACTCTCAGACACTCATGCCACACACACGCATGCACAGGCTCCCCTCACACACTCATTCACAGTCTCTCACACACTCACACATGCCCTCAGTCACACATTCACACAGTTACACATGCTTTCACAAACCTATACACACACACTCTTAATCATTCTCACACACTCACTCTCAAGCTTTCACACTCTCACACTCACACATACTCACAGACTCTCACACTCTAACAGTCTCATACTCACACTCTGTCGCACATATTCACAAACTCACACAACCAGACTCTCACACTCACAGCCTTACACACACACTTACTCTCATACTCACACACATTGCCACACACTTACACGCACTCACCTACTTTCACTCATTCACACAGTACCACACTCACACCCTTGGACACGTACACTCACACATGCTCTCAAACACACTCACTCACACACTCACTCACACTGACACTTTTACACATACACTCAGTGGCGCTCACACACTCTCTCACTCACACTGTCACACGTTCACACACTCAAACTCACACACATTCTCACAGACTCTCACACTTTCACACTCACTCTCTCTTACACACACTCTCAAACACACACATACTCACCATTGCTCACACACTCACAGTCCACAATCACACACTCAAATTCACACACACAAACTCACATTTTCACAAACTCACACTCTCGCACACTCACACAATCTCACACAGTCACACTCTCACTCACTCACCCCCACACTCACTCTCACATACTCTCACTCTCTTACCCACCTACTACACTCACATACACACTCTCACTCACCCTCACACACACTGTCATACATTCACACATTCAAACGCACACACAGCCTCTCACATTTTCACAAACTCACACTCGCACAATCTTACCCAATCACACACGCACAATCTAATTCACTCACACACACCTGCACTCACACACATACACCCTCTCACTCGCACACACAGTCACAAACTCACACACACTCAGATTTTTCCACAGTCACACTCTCGCACACTTATACTCATACACACTCACACACACATTCGCACATACACACACTCTCACGCACACTCACTTACTGTCATACTCTCTCTCACACACACTCACACACCCTCGCTCATTCACAAACTATCACACACACACACAAACTCTAACACTCGCACCTACTCTCAGAAACACTAACTCAGAGAATCTCACACACTCTCATTCACACACACTTAAGTCACGCACACACTCTCTCGCTCACACACAGTGTCACACGTTCACAGGCTAAAACTCACACACACTCTCACAGACTCTCACACTTTCACATACTCGGACTCTCTCCCGCATACACACACACACCCAGAACTGGTCATGGGGTCTGGAAGGTGCTGCCTCAGGAACCTTATTGAGTTCCTGCAGTGCATCTTGTAGATGGTATACGCGGCTGTTACTGTGCGTCGGTGGTGGAGGATTTGAATGCTTGTGGATGGGATGCCAATCAAGCGGGGTTGGTTTGTCCTTGTTGGTGTTGAGCTTCTTGAGCGTTGTTGGAGCTGCGCTCATCCAGGCGAGTGGAGAGTATTCCATTACACCTGGAAAATGTGGGAAGATTTGAAGATTCAGTCAAATCGGACCGCTGACCCCACCCTTATTTCCATTCACAAAGGTGGCCCAGTGGCATTGTCGCTGGACTAGTAATCCAGAGACCACGGGTTCAAATCCCAGCTGGGCAGATGGTGAAATCTGAATTCAATAAAAATCTGGAATCAAGAACGGAATGACAAAACCATTATCGATTACTGTAAAAACCCATCCGATTCACGAATGTCCTTTAGGGGAGGAAATCTGCCGGCCTTACCCTGTCTGGCCTACATGTGACTCCAGGCCCGCAGCAATGTAGTTGACTCTTAAACGCCCTCAGGGATGGGCGACAAATTCCGGCCAAGCCAGCGACGCCCACAGAAGCACAGCCAACCTTTCCGGAACATTCTGCCTCTCAGTTTTTGCCCACTTCGACCGATATTTTCTCGGCACCTTGGCATCGTTTCGATTTGCAAAATAAAACGGAAAACCTCCTTTCTGTGCAGTTTCACGAAATCATGTTAACTTCTTTAAAATCAACTCACTTGGCTGGCGGACTGGATGGGCTTATTAAAAATGCAATCCTTTTGTGCTGAACCCATTCTCAGCTGTTTTCGGAAAACTGCCCCCCAGTTACCGCATTTAAATAGATCAAGCAATGTTTTTCGAGGCAACTTTATTTTTTTTGCAGCAGCAGCAGCGTTACGTTCTAAGATGTTGCCACTTGTGCTAATTGGTGGTAGATTTTACATCAGTGATATGCAAATGACTTTGCGCCCAAGCCTGAGCAGATTAAACACTGAAAAACGAGTATAAATTCAGGCAATGATTTTGCCCGCAGCGGAACAGGCCGGTTGTCAAATATGTGAGCGGAGGGCCTGGAAGGGCATTGAAAGGGGTGCATTTGAAAGTGAGGGGGATGGGGGGGGTGATTATCGTAGAATTTACAGTGCAGAAGCAGGCCATTCGGCCCATCGAGTCTGCACCGGCTCTTGGAAAGGGCACCCTACCCAAGGTCAACACCTCCACCCTATCCCCATAACCCAGTAACCCCACCCGACACTAAGGGTGATGTAAGACAGAGCCCGGGACTGGTCCGTGACAGGATGTCGGCGGAATCTCTAACTCTGCCGACTGTTCTCTATTGGACATCGTGCATTGGGGTCAAACTCTAACACTAACAGTCCCGTCGCTCACAGCCTCCTCCTGTTCACCTCCAGCCACACTCTGCGCGAAACAGCAGCTCTTTCTTCACCGTTACATCTCGCCGATCCCCATCGAATCTGAGCACGGCCCCCTCCACCAGGCCTGCACTTTCACCTTTGGCTTAAATGAATGCAAACCTCCTCCATCGTGTGTGATGAATGGAAGCAATTGTTATCTATATTGTATTTCATATCTGCTCCAGTAATGTTAAAAAGCCTGGGTTAAGGTTAATCTTTGCTGCAGTATTAAAAGAACCTAGGTTAAGGTACCCAGACTGCGACAAAGGGTCAACTGGACTCGAAACGTTAGCTCTTTTCTCTCCATACAGAGGCTGCCAGACCTGCTGAGAATTTCCAGCATTTTCTCTTTACCCTGACTGTGTGACTGCTAAAGCTGTAATTAAGGTGCCTTAAAAGTTAGGTATTCATTCATTCCAACCACTCGGTTACAAATCAAGGGCTAATGGAAGAATGTTTTCATTGCAGTAGATCCCCCGGGGTGTCGATAACTAATGAGGGGTGGTATCTAGTCCTAGCTAAGCAGGCGATGGGACATCTTAGTGGGATACAGATGATGCCATGGATGGGAGGAGCCAGGTCTGTCTGCAGTTTGCAGTTTTGCCAAATGCTGTTAGGTTGAGCAGAAGGGTCTGAGAAGGCACATGTACTGGATCTGCTCCTGAAAGGGCTTCTCTCCAAAAATCTTTGGGGACCGCAAGTGGACCGGATTTGCTAACTTTATTTATAAGTGGCATTTGAACTGCATTGGGGTTGCTTGGATGGAATACGTATACTTAAGGTGTCGGGAATAAGTTTAAGTTTTTAGAACTGTTGAACTGTGAATTGTAGAGATACTTCTGTGATGTTAATGTGGTTAATACTGTGTTAAGAATATAGTTTACTTTAACATAAAAGACACCTATTGGTCAGAGTCACCACTCCTGGGGGGGGGGGGGGGTGGTGGTGCGGGGGGGGGGGGGGGGGGGGGGGGGATAGAAGGAGGGAAGGACAGAAGGAGGGAGGGACAGGAGGAGGGGGGATAGAAGGAGGGAGGGACAGGAGGAGGGGGGATAGAAGGAGGGAGGGACAGGAGGAGGGAGGGTCAGTGTGAGGGAGGGATAGAAGGAGGGAGGACCAGGAGGAGGGAGGGACAGGAGGAGGGAGGGATAGAAGGAGGGAGGGACAGGAGGAGGGAGGGACAGGAGGAGGGAAGGTAAACTCGCAATGTGTGGTCTAAGTCACACCTGCTCATGCACGACGGTTGATCAAATACACAGTCAGAAATTATCCTCAACATTGCAATCGGTGGGGAACATCCCCATTTATGATGGAGCGTAGATTGTTGATGAAGCAGCTGAAGACGGTTGGGCCGAGGACACTAACCTGAGGTGGACCCTGCAGTGATGTCCTATGACTGAGATGATTGGCCTCCAATAACTGCAACCATCTTCCTTTGTGCCAGGTGTGACCCTACCCTTGATTCCTATTTGCTTCAGTTTTGCTGGGGCCCCTTGATGCCGCACTCAGTCAAATCTGCCGAGGGCAGTCACTCTCACCTCGCCTCTTGAATTCAGCTCTTATTAATGTTTGGACAAAGGCTGTGAGGAACTGTGTGGGCCTAGTGGAACGCAATCACCCATTCACTCACCTCCACTGACTCATTAAATGACTGGTCCTCACAGGCACCTTTGCTAGGGGTCCACCTCTGTTGTCATCGTCATGGGTTTTAATGAGGTTGTTTTTGATCAGGATTGAGACCTCTGGAGACAAGGCTGCTGGGAAATAGTTACCTTTTGTTGAACAATCAAGAGGACAAGAGTTAGCACGGAGCTTCACATGAAAATGAAAAATGAAATGAAAATCGCTTATTGTCACGAGTAGGCTTCAATGAAGTTACTGTGAAAAACCCCTAGTCGCCACATTCCGGCGCCTGTCCGGGGAGGCTGGTACGGGAATCGAACCGTGCTGCTGGCCTGCTTGGTCTGCTTTAAAAGCCAGTGCTTTAGCCGAGTGAGCTAAAATGAGCTAAAATGAGCTACCTCTCAGCATATACTCTGTTGACATGTGATCTTACATCAGTGATGATGCAGACTGTCTCGTGACATACTTCACGTTAACTCTTTTACGTTACACGTTAACTAAGGGGGGACGTCAGAGGTAGGTTCTTTACCCAGAGAGTAGTGGGGGCATGGAATGCACTGCCTGTGGAAGTAGTTGAGTCGGAAACGTTAGGGACCTTCAAGCGGCTATTGGATAGGTACATCAATTATGGTAGAATAATGGAGTGTAGGTTAATTTGTTCTTAAGGGCAGCACGGTAGCATTGTGGATAGCACAATTGCTTCACAGCTCCAGGGTCCCAGGTTCAATTCTGGCTTGGGTCACTGTCTGTGTGGAGTCTGCACATCCTCCCCGTGTCTGCGTGGGTTTCCTCCGGGTGCTCCGGTTTCCTCCCACAGTCCAAAGATGTGCAGGTTGGGTGCATTGGCCTTGCTAAATTGCCCTTAGCGTCCAAAATTCTATGATCTATGATTAACCTAGGACAAAAGTTTGGCACAACATTGTAGGGCGAAGGGCCTGTTCTGTGCTGTATTTCTCTATGTTCTATACTACACCGCCCCCTGCCTAGTCTCTAACCCGATTAAATACATTTACACAGTTTTCGGTCTTCAGGAGAAAGAGCAGGAAGCCAGGCCCAGCAACACCAGCTGCAGGAGGAGGGAGGGATAGAAGGAGGGAGGGACAGGAGGAGGAAGGGACAGGAGGAGGGAGGGACAGGAAGAGGGAGGGATAGAAGGAGGAAGGGACAGGAGGTGGGAGGGATAGAAGGAGGGAGGGACATGAGGAGGGAGGAATAGGAGGAGGGATGGTTAGGAGGAGGGAGGGCCAGGAGGAGGGAGGGACAGGAGGAGGGAGGGACAGGAGGAGGGAGGGACAGGAGGAGGGAGGAATAGAAGGAGGGAGGGACAGAAGGAGGGAGGGCCAGGAGGAGGGAGGGACAGGAGGAGGGAGGGACAGGAGGAGGGAGGGATAGAAGGAGGGAGGGATAGAAGAAGGGAGGGACAGGAGGAGGGAGGGACAGGAAGAGGGAGGGATAGAAGGAGGAAGGGACAGAAGGAAGGAGGGCCAGGAGGAGGGAGGGATAGAAGGAGGGAGGGACAGGAAGAGGGAGGGACAGGAGGAGGGAGGGACAGGAGGAGGGAGGGACAGGAGGAGGGAGGGACAGGAGGAGGGAGGGATAGGAGGAGGGTGGGATAGGAGGAGGGAGGGATAGGGGAGGGAGGGACAGGAGGAGGGAGGGACAGGAGGAGGGAGGGACAGGAGGAGGGAGGGACGGAAGGAGGGAGGGACAGGAGGAGGGAGGGACAGGAGGAGGGAGGGATAGGAGGAGGGTGGGATATGAGGAGGGAGGGACAGGAGGAGGGAGGGATAGGAGGAGGGAGGGACAGTAGGAGGGAGGGACAGGAGGAGGGAGGGACAGGAGGAGGGAGGAATAGAAGGAGGGAGGGACAGAAGGAGGGAGGGCCAGGAGGAGGGAGGGACAGGAGGAGGGAGGGACAGGAGGAGGGAGGGATAGAAGGAGGGAGGGATAGAAGAAGGGAGGGACAGGAGGAGGGAGGGACAGGAAGAGGGAGGGATAGAAGGAGGAAGGGACAGAAGGAAGGAGGGCCAGGAGGAGGGAGGGATAGAAGGAGGGAGGGACAGGAAGAGGGAGGGACAGGAGGAGGGAGGGACAGGAGGAGGAAGGGACAGGAGGAGGGAGGGACAGGAGGAGGGAGGGACAGGAGGAGGGAGGGACAGGAGGAGGGAGGCACAGGAGGAGGGAGGGACAGAAGGAGGGAGGGACAGGAGGAGGGAGGGACAGGAGGAGGGAGGGACAGGAGGAGGGAGGGACAGGAGGAGGGCGGGATAGGCGGAGGGAGGGATAGGAGGAGGGAGGGATAGGAGGGGGGAGGGACAGGAGGAGGGAGGGACAGGAGGAGGGAGGGCCAGGAGGAGGGTGGGATAGGGGAGGGAGGGACAGGAGGAGGGAGGGACAGGAGGAGGGAGGGATAGGAGGAGGGAGGGATAGGAGGAGGGAGGGATAGGAGGATGAGGTGTATTTTCAGAGATCGTACCAAACCAGCCGTCAGCATCAATAACGGTGCATTAAGTTTCGAGTTCAGGAAGGGTAGGCTATTTCAGAGGGCAGTTAAGAGTCGACCAGATCGCTGTGGGTCTGGAGTCACATGTAGGCCAGACCAGGTAAGGACGGCAGATTTCCTTCCATTTTTTTGTATCAAATATTTTTATTAGGGTATTTACAAGTTTTCATCATAATAACACAACAACGTAAACATGGTACAATAAACATTTCCACCCCCATCACAGTCTTCACACACCCCAACCATAAAACACAATCCTCTCCCCCACCCCCACCCCCCCCCACCCCCCCCTTCCCCCCTGGAATTCTGCATCTGCTGACATTTTAATTTACCCCGAGAAAGTCGACGAACGGCTGCCACCTCCGGGAGAGCCCGAACATTGACCCTCTTAAGGCGAACTTTATCTTCTTGAGACTGAGAAACCCAGCCATGTCACTAACCCAGGTCTCTATCCCCGGAGTCTTCGTGTCTCTCCACATTAATAAGATCCGTCTCCGGGCTACCAGGGAGACAAAGGCCCAGATGTCGGCCTCTTTCGCCCCCTGAACTCCCGGATCTTCCGACACTCCAAAGATCGCTACCTCCGGACTCGGCACTACCCGTGGACATTGCTTTAGCAAAACCCTGCCAAAGCCCTCTGAGCTTCGGGCCTGCCCAAAACATGTGGACATGATTGGCTGGGCTTCCCGCGTACCTCGCACACCTGTCCTCTACCGCAAAAAACTTGCTCATCCGGGACACCGACATGTGTGCCCGGTGAACCACCTTGAAGTGTATCAGGCTGAGCCTGGCGCACGATGAGGAGGTATTAACCCTGCTTAGGGCATCCGCCCATAGCCCCGTCTCTATCTCTCCTCCTAGCTCATCCTCCCACTTGCCCTTAAACCCCTGCACCGGAGTTTCCTCTGCCTCAGAAAGCTCCTGGTAAATATCCGATACCTTCCCCTCTCCCACCCAGGTATTGGAGACTACTCTATCCTGTATCCCCCATGGCGGCAGCAGCGGGAAACGCCGCAACCTGCTTCCTCAGGAAGGTTTGCACTTGCAAATACCTAAACCCATTCCCTGCTGGCAATTCAAATTTATCCTCCAAAGTTTTCAAGCTGGGAAAGCTCCCGTCTATAAATAGATCCCCCATCCTTCCAATTCCTGCCCTCTGCCAACTCCGGAACCCACCATCCAGCCCACCAGGAAACCGATGGTTATTATAAATCGGGGTCCAAATCGATGCTCCTTCCCCTCTCTTATATCCCCACCACTGCCCCCAGATTCTCAGAGCCGCCACCACCACCGGCCTTGTGGAGTATCCGGCCGGCGAGAACGGACGAGGTGCCGTTATCAGTGCTCCCAAACTGGTGTCTTTGCATGACGCCGCCTCCATCTGTTCCCACACCGACCCCTCCCCCACTACCCACTTTCTAATCTCAGATTTCCTTCCCTAAAGGATATGAGTGAACCATATGCCATTTACAGCAATGAGTTATAAGGGAAGGTAGGATCGACTGGGACTTTTTTCCCTGGAGCGTAGGAGGCTTGGGGATGATCTTATCGAGGTCTATAAAATAATGAGGAGCATCGATAAGGTAGATAGTCAACATCTTTTCCCAAAGGTAGAGGAGTCTAGAACTCGAGGGCAGAGGTTTAAGGTGAGAGGGGAGAAATACAAAAGAGACCAGAGGGGAAATTTCTTCACACAGAGGGTGGAGAGCATCTGGAACGGGCTGCCACAGGCAGTGGTAGAGGCGGGTACGGTTTTGTCTTTTAAAAAGCAGTTAGACAGCTACATGGGCAGGGTGGGTATAGAGGGATATGGGCCAAATGCAGGCAAGTGGGACTAGCTTAGTGATAGGAACTGGGCAGCATGGACAAGCTGGGCTGAAGGGCCTGTTTCCATGCTGTAAACATGTATGGCTCTATGAGTGTGAGGTGTTCCTATGGGGCATGAATCATAGAATCATTGGATCCTTACAGTGCAGAAGGGGGCCATTCTGCCCATCGACCATACATAGAACATAGAACATAGAACATTACAGCGCAGTACAGGCCCTTCGGCCCTCGATGTTGCGCCGTCCTGTGAAACCCCTCTAAAGCCCATCTACACTATTCCCTTATCGTCCATATGCCTATCCAATGACCATTTGAATGCGTTTAGTGTTGGCAAGTGCACTACTGTTGCAGGCAGGGCATTCCACGCCCTTACTACTCTCTGAGTAAAAAACCTACCCCTGACATCTGTCCTATATCTATCTCCCCTCAATTTAAAGCTATGTCCTCTCGTGCTGGACATCACCATCCGAGGAAAAAGGCTCTCAATGTCCACCCTATCTAATCCTCTGATCATCCTGTGTGCCTCAATTAAGTCACCTCTAAACCTTCTCTCTAACGAAAACAGCCTCAAGTCCTTCAGACTTTCCTCATAAGATCGTCCCTCCATACCAGGCAACATCCTTGTAAATCTCCTCTGTACCCTTTCCAATGCTTCCACATCCTTTCTATAATGTGGCGACCAGAACTGCACGCAATACTCCAAATGCGGCCGCACCAGAGTTTTGCACAGCTGCAACATGACCTCATGGCTCCAAAACTCAATTTCTCTACCAATAAAAGCTAACACACCGTACGCCTTCTTAACAACCCTCTCAACCTGGGTGGCAACTTTCAGGGATCTATGGACATGGACACCGAGATCTCTCTGCTCGTCCACACTACCAAGAATCTTACCATTAGCCCAGTACTCTGTCTTCCTGTTATTCCTTCCAAAATGAATCACCTCACACTTTTCTGCATTAAACGCCATTTGCCACCTGTCAGCCCAGCTCTGCAGCTTATCTATGCACCTCTGTAACTTGTAACATTCTTCTGCACTGTCCACAACTCCACCGACTTTAGTGTCATCTGCAAATTTAGTCACCCGTCCTTCTACGCCCTCCTCCAGGTCATTTATAAAAATGACAAACAGCAGTGGCCCCAAAACAGATCCTTGTGGTTCACCACTAGTAACCAGTCAGAACATTTCCCATCAACCACCACCCTTTGTCTTCCATCAGCTAGCCAATTTCTGATCCAAACTGCATAATCATCCTGAATCCCATGCCTCTGTATTTTCTGCAATAGCCTACCGTGGGGAACCTTGTCAAACGCTTTACTGAAATTCATATACATCACAATAACTGCTTTACCCTCATCCACCTGTTTGGTCACCTTCTCGAAGAACTCAATGAGGTTTGTGAGGCACGACCTACCCTTCACAAAACCATGTTGACTATCTCTGATCAAATTATTCCTTTCCAGATGATTATACATCCTATCTCTTATAAACCTTTCCAAGACTTTTCCCACAACAGAATTAAGGCTCACTGGTCTATAGTTACCGGGGTTATCTCTACTCCCCTTCTTGAACAAGGGGAAAACATTTGCTATCCTCCAGTCTTCTGGCACTATTCCTGTAGACAGGAGATGACTTAAAGAAATGAAGTTACTGTGAAAAGCCCCTAGTCGCCACATTCCGGCGCCTGTTCGGGGAGGCTGGTACGGGAATTGAACCCACGCTGCTGGCCTGCCTTGGTCTGCTTTCAAAGCCAGCTATTTAGCCCTGTGCTAAACCAGCCCCAGAGTCGAGAGACCACCTCTCAAGTCTGACAAGAGCACCCCATCTAGACGCATTCCAACCCCTCCCCATAAAACCTATAACCCCACCTTCCTTTGCACACTAAGGGACAGTTTATTCACTGCCAATCGACCTAACCTGTTTGTGGAAGGAAACTGGAGCACCCGGAGGAACCCCATGCAGACACGGGAGAACGTATCAGGGACACAAACCCAGGTCCCTGGCGTTGTGATGCAGCAGTGCTAACCACTGTGCTGCTGTGCCATCCATTATTGCATTGATTCTGTGAACGTCAGTGTGTGGTTAGATGGTGAATGTAGTATGATGTGATGATGCTGTAATTATTGAGACCTGTGTTTGCAAGATGAAAACTAACCTTCACCGCTCATATCAAATTGTTAATTCTTTTTGTCTCATGCTGGGGACAGAGCTCCAGGTCGGGGACTGAGCTCAGGGCTGGGGACAGAGCTCCGGGCTGGGGACAGAGCTGCGAGCTGGGGACAGAGCTCCAGGCTGGGGACAGAGCTCCAGGCTGGGGACAGAGCTGCGAGCTGGGGACAGAGCTCCAGGCCGGGGACAGAGCTCCGGGTTGGGGACAGAGCTCCAGGCTGGGGACAGAGCTCTGGGCTGGGGACAGAGCTGCGAGCTGGGGACAGAACTGCGGGCTGGGGACAGAGCTCCAGGCCGGTGACAGAGTTCCGGTCTGGGGAGAGAGCTCTGGGCTGGGGACAGAGCTCCGGGCTGGAAACACAGCTGCAGGCCGGGGACAGAGCTCCGGGCTGGAGACAGAACTCCGGGCTAGAGACAGCACGGCTGGGGACAGATCTCTGGGCTGGGGAGAGATCTCCAGGCTGGGGACAGAGCTCCGGGCTGGGGAGAGATCTCCAGGCTGGGGACAGAGCTCAGGACTGCAGACAGAGTTCCGTGGAGGCTCGGGACAGAACTCCGGGCTGGAGACAGAGGTCAGGACTGCAGACAGAGTTCCGCGGAGGCTTTGGACAGAGCTCCAGGCTGGGACCACCTCTCAGGCATCTCCTCACACATTCACTGGACTAGTTGCTGCCGGCACATCGAAACAGCCACACCCACAATACCCACTTGGTGGCTGTTTCCAACTTTTCC
Organism: Scyliorhinus canicula; assembly: GCF_902713615.1. NCBI lineage: Eukaryota > Metazoa > Chordata > Chondrichthyes > Carcharhiniformes > Scyliorhinidae > Scyliorhinus > Scyliorhinus canicula. The sequence continues at coordinate 22,997,061 of NC_052169.1, read as the reverse complement.
TCAAAATGACATTAAAATGTGCAAAATATCAGTGCCCCCCCCCCCCCCCCCCCCCCTTCATTCATGCGATTTATTCTGCCCGAAGTGTTTTGGTCGGGAAATACGATTGGTGTATTAAATCGAGCGTTGTCGCGGGAGGCCGACCAGAAACAGAGATGGCAGTGCGCGCGTCTCGGTCAGTTTGTCCAGAGGACAGCGGGCAAGGCCTCTCTGGTCCGTCTCCCTCGGCCCCGGCAGCGGAGCGAAAAGGCGCGTTGCCGAGTGACGGCTCATTTCGTCTCGTCCGCCTGGGTGGGAAGGGGATGACGTAGTGGCGACGGGCACGCTCCTCGGCAACCTCGCCTGACTGGTCTTGTCTATCTGCAAACATTTTCGGGGTGGTCAGGTTTGAGCAAAAAAAGGGGGGGAAAGAAGCAAAGCTGATACATTTAGTCCTCGAATCTCTACGACGTAACTCAAGCGGCCCTTCCAGGAGCGAATCGCATGGAGGCCGCTTGACATGACGCGATATTGATGACAATAATTTGGCCGCACATTAATCTGATTAATGGCCCCAGTGTGTGAATCCTCAAGTCGGAATGGGTGTGAAAGAGACATTTGCTCTCTGAGTATTGTTGCAGGAAAGTGTGTGTCCCGGACAGGCATGCGAGTTGGCCCTATAACGGTATGAATATTTAATTAATAATTAGTCATGTAATTTCTCCGCAGGAGTGATTATCCCTGGAACTGGTTTGTGAATCTAATTATTAGTAGACTTTTTGTTTCTATGTCCCCTCATTACTGTCACGATTGATGCAACATAAACTTCATTAAAAATTAAAGCTTGAGTCTTAATTACAAGGCTACCCTGTGACTGAAGTTAGAATTAAGCCAACTCAGTGATGTGCAAATGAGTGCATTATTTAAGGAACATGCTGGAAGTAGTTATGCTAATTTAGAAGGTTCACAGTAGCAGACCTTCTCACTTTCAGTTGCATATTCATTAAGTGCACTATGCAAATTTAATGCACCAGTCTTATTAATGCCTTGTTAATTTATTCCGATTTATTGAGTACAACTTGCATCAAGTACAAATTTAATTACTATATCTCCTTGGATGTTGCAAGAAGTTGGTTGAGGTTTAGAGTGTGTAAATCTGGATTACTGCAGTTTGATCGAGAACAGGGTATCAAAGGACAAGGTTTTTATAACTGTGCTTGAAAGCATGTTTGATTTACTCGCGGACTGATCTAAGAAATCACTAAAATTACACTCGCAGTTTCCCAAAAGGAATGTAAAAGCCTCTCTGGTGTTCGGTAAAGAGCTGAGTCTACAGTCTTAATGGGGATAATGGTCCAGCAGAGATGGGGGGGGGGGGGGGGGGGTGTTATTGGCTGAGTTGCAGGTGGCACAGAGAGGCTGAGCAGCAAATAACCCCACTGCGGTTTGGGCCTCCGTGTTAATTCACTGACCGTTCGGCTTCCACGTCCGTCACCGGGCAGCATATTGTAACGCTTTCGGGCCTTGGCTTGGATGTTCCGAGCAAAAGGGCGAATGGCTTAAATACCAGGAGGGAAGCAGATGCCTAATTTCATGGAACGGCGAGGAGACAGGGCTGCCGGAATGTGTCCACAGAAAGGGAGGACATTATTGGGGGGTGGTCGTTGTCTCTCGTGCACCGAGTAAAGTTGCCACAACCTCATATGACCGTCGGCTGTTTTCCCCTTCGAGGGGGGGGGAGCTGACTGGTGGTGATTTAACCTGAGGGTCACCCACACCTCAGGCGGGGGGTGGGGGGGGGGGGGGGGTGCAAGATTGAGATAACCATGGATAACCTCAGCCGGTACGGGAATTGAACCCGCCCTGTTGGCCTCGCTCCAGCATCATGAACCAGCTGTCCAGCCCACTGAGCTAAAGCGGCCCCCAAGTGGCCATTGGCTGTTAGTTCTACAAGTGCCTATTTCAGCATTTGAGACGTTCCGACCTGTGCAAACCATGCCCTGTGATTCCAAACAAGTTGCCAAGTGGGGTGACTGCATTGGGTAATTCCCGAATTAAACAAAATGGTTTGTGTGAGGTCCTGCCTCAATAACGCCCACGTTAACCCCCAGATGGGATAATGCCATGTGAGGGTGTGAGTAGGGGGTGAACAATTCATACAACTGATTTTAATGGTCGAGGGATGTTCCATTCTACTCTGCGATGCAAGAACACCAATCACACAACAGGGATCGGGAACAACATTGATTTGAAGACAGCACTAGGTTCAGACAATATTAAGCAGGTGGCTAAGTCTAAACATCTGACTTCCACTGGTGCTGTGTGTAAACTGACGACAAGTCATGTGACTGATCCATCACAGCCTGTCTATGTGGCAATAATTGACAGCAATTTAACTTTTACTCCATTTAAGGGACTTTTCCCTCCCATCACAACAAACAGCATGAACACTGAGATCCTGTCCACACGTATGTTCAGCGATTCAACACGACATATACAACAGTTATCCGCAGAAATATATGTAGTGATCGCACCCAGATATGTGCAATGATAACACCTGGGTACGTGCAGTGGTCACACCTGGGTACGTGCAGTGATCACACCTGGGTACGTGCAGTGATCACACCTGGGTACGTGCAGTGATCACACCTGGGTACGTGCAGTGATCACACCTTACAGGCCAGTTAGTCTTACTTCGGTGGTAGGCAAAGTAATGGAAAGGGTACTGAGGGATAGGATTTCTGAACATCTGGAAAGACACAGCTTGATTAGGGATAGTCAGCACGGATTTGTGAGGGGTAGGTCTTGCCTTACAAGTCTTATTGACTTCTTTGAGGAGGTGACCAAGCATGTGGATGAAGGTAAAGCAGTGGATGTGGTGATTTTAGTAAGGCATTTGATAAGGTTCCCCATGGTAGTCTTATGCAGAAAGTAAGGAGGCATGGGATAGTGGGAAATTTGGCTAGTTGGATAACAAACTGGCTAACCGATAGAAGACAGAGAGTGGTGGTGGATGGCAAATATTCAGCCTGGAGCCCAGTTATCAGTGGCGTACCGCAGGGATCAGTTCTGGGTCCTCTGCTGTTTGTGATTTTCATTAACGACTTGGATGAGGGAGTTGAAGGGTGGGTCAGTAAATTTGCAGATGGTATGAAGATTGGTGGAGTTGTGGATAGTGAGGAAGGCTGTTGTCGGCTTCAAAGAGACATAGATAGAATGCAGAGCTGGGCTGAGAAGTGGCAGATGGAGTTTAACCCTGACAAGTGTGAGGTTGTCCATTTTGGAAGGACAAATATGAATGCAGAATACAGGGTTAATGGTAGGGTTCTTGGCAATGTGGAGGAGCAGAGAGATCTTGGGGTCTATGTTCATAGATCTTTGAAAGTTGCCACTCAAGTGGATAGAGCTGTGACGAAGGCCTATGGTGTGCTAGCGTTTATTAGCAGAGGGATTGAATTTAAGAGCCGTGAGGTGATGATGCAGCTGTACAAAACTTTGGTCAGGCCACATTTGGAGTACTGTGTGCAGTTCTGGTCACCTCATTTTAGGAAGGATGTGGAAGCTTTGGAAAAGGTGCAAAGGAGATTTATCAGGATGTTGCCTGGAATGGAGAGTAGGTCATACGAGGAAAGGTTGAGGGTGCTAGGCCTTTTCTCATTAGAACGGAGAAGGATGAGGGGCGACTTGATAGAGGTTTATAAGATGATTAGGGGAATAGATAGAGTAGACAGTCAGAGACTTTTTCCCCGGGTGGAACACACCATTTCAAGGGGACATAAATTTACGATAAATGGTGGAAGATATAGAGGGGATGTCAGAGGTAGGTTCTTTACCCAGAGAGTAGTGGGGGCATGCAATGCACTGCCTGTGGAAGTAGTTGAGTCGGAAAAGTTAGGGACCTCAAGCGGCTATTGGATAGGTACATGGATTAGGGTAGAATAATGGAGTGTAGGTTAACTTCTTAAGGGCAGCACGGTAGCATTGTGGATAGCACAATTGCTTCACAGCTCCAGGGTGCCAAGTTCGATTTCGACTTGGGTCGCTGTCTGTGTGGAGTCTGCACATCCTCCCCGTGTGTGCGTGGGTTTCCTCCGGGTACTCCGGTTTCCTCCCACAGTCCATCCAAAGATGTGCAGGTTGGGTGGATTGGCCATGATAAATTGTCCAAAATTCTATGATTAACCTAGGACAAAAGTTCAGCGCAACATCGTGGGCCGAAGGGCCTGTTCTGTCTGTATTTCTCTATCTCTAAAACCTGGGTACGTGCAGTGAACACAGCCAGGTACGTGCGGTGATGTTATGGACCAGGGTTTAGAAAACTGCAAAGTATATCATGGAGTTCACCTGATCTACAACTGTTTATTAAATTTGGATAGGTTGAGCAGAAGAACCTGCCTTTCAGGTGTTATTCTTCGGCGCTTTCAATCAAAAAACAAGCTGTATTCTACCAATTTAGTTAACATTTGTATCAACACACTTCATGCAAGAATTTTTATCAATTACAAACATAAAGACACCACACAGCTACAGTAATCTATGTATAATCCATAATGAATTCCCCTTAACTGTTCCAATTCAATAACAAAATCCAAGTAAAACCAGAAACCCCTTTTCAAACGCGGAGCCCAGCACACGGCATTCTGACTGGTTAAAGACTTGTTATTGATACTCTGTTCCCCTTTTCAACCAGCAGATTTGAATTCCTTCCAGAAAGCAATTATCTCTTTTAAGTTATCAAGCAGTCGGGAAACAGCTTTTAAAATGAAGATAGAAAACAACATTTCTTCCAACCTGTGCAGTTCAAACAAGTCCAAGCGCAAAGGGAAAGTAAAACTCACAGAGCCACAGCTCAGCTCCACCCACACAATTACATAATTGAAGCCATGTGATAATACAAACATTTCTTAAAGGGACTTTCCCATGACAGTGATCACACCCGGGTACATGCAGTGATCATACCCGGGTACATGCAGTGATCACACCCGGGTACGTGCAGTGATCACACCCGGGTACGTGCAGTGATCACACCCGGGAAAGTGCAGTGATCACACCCGGGTACATGCAGTGATCACACCCGGGTGCGTGCAGTGATCACACCCGGGTACGTGCAGTGATCACATCCGGGTACGTGCAGTGATCACACCCGGGAAAGTGCAGTGATCACACCCGGGTACATGCAGTGATCACACCCGGGTGCGTGCAGTGATCACACCCGGGTACGTGCAGTGATCACATCCGGGTACGTGCAGTGATCAAACCCGGGTACGTGCAGTGATCACATCCGGGTACGTGCAGTGATCACACACAGGTACGTGTAGTGATCACACCGGAGTACGTGTAGTGATCACACCCGGGTACTTGCGGTGATCACACCCGAGTACGTGCAGTAATCACACCCGGGTACGTGCAGTAATCACACCCGGGTACGTGCAGATATCACACCCGGGTACATGCAGTGATCACACCCGGGTACGTGCTGTAATCACACCCGGGTACATGCAGTGATCACACCCGGGTACGTACAGTGATCACACCCGAGTACGTGCAGTGATCACACCGGAGTACGTGCAGTGATCACACCAGGGTACATGCAGTGATCACACCCGGGTACGTGCAGTGATCACACCCTGGTACGTACAGTGATCACACCCGGGTACGTACAGTGATCACACCTGGGTACGGGCAGTGATCACACCCGGGTACGTGCAGAGATCACAACCGGGTACGTGCAGTAATCACACCCGGGTACATGCAGTGATCACACCCGGGTACGTGCAGTGATCACACCCGGGTACGTGCAGTGATCAGACCCGGGTACGGGCAGTGACCACACCTGGGTACGTGCAGTGATCAGACCCGGGTACGGGCAGAGATCAGACCCGGGTACGGGCAGTGATCACACCCAGGTACGTGCAGTGATCACACCCGGGTACGTGCGGTGATCACACCCGAGTACGTGCAGATATCACACCCGGGTACGTGCAGTGATCACACCCGGGTACATGCTGTGATCACACCCGAGTACGTGCAGTGATCACACCGGAGTACGTGCAGTGATCACACCCGGGTACTTGCAGTGATCACACCCGGGTATGGGCAGCGATCGCACCCGGGTACGTGCAGTGATCACACCCGGGTACATGCAGTGATCACACCCGGGTACGTGCAGTGATCACACCCGGGTACGTGCTGTGATCACACCCGGGTACGTGCAGTGATCACACGCGGGTACGTGCAGTGATCACACCCAGGTACGTGCAGTGATCACACCCGGGTACGTGCAGTGATCACACCCGGGTACGTGCAGTGATCACACCCGGGTACGTGCAGTGATCAGACCCGGGTACGTGCAGTGATCAGACCCGGGTACGTGCAGTGATCAGACCCAGGTACGTGCAGTGATCAGACCCGGGTACGTGCAGTGATCACACCCGGGTACGTGCAGTGATCACACCCGGGTACGTGCAGTGATCACACCCGGGTACGTACAGTGATCACACCCGGGTACGTACAGTGATCACACCCGGGTACGTGCAGTGATCAGACCTGGGTACATGCAGATATCACACGCGGGTACGTGCAGTGATCACACCCGTGTACATGCAGTGATCACACCCGGGTACGTGCAGTGATCACACCGGGGTACGTGCAGTGATAACCCGGGTACGTGCAGTGATCACACCCGGGTACATGCAGATATCACACGCGGGTACGTGCAGTGATCAGACCCGTGTACGTGCAGTGATCACACCCGGGTACGTGCAGCGATCGCACCGGGGTACGTGCAGTGATAACCCGGATACGTGCAGTGATCACACCCGGGTACGTGCAGTGATCACACCCGGGTACATGCAGTGATCAGACCCGGGTACGTGCTGTGATCACACCGGGGTACGTGCAGTGATAACCCGGATATGTGCAGTGATCACACCCGGGTACGTGCAGTGATCACACCCGGGTACATGCAGTGATCACACCCAGGTACGTGCTGTGATCAGACCCGGGTACGTGCAGATATCACACGCGGGTACGTGCAGTGATCAGACCCGTGTACGTGCAGTGATCAGACCCGTGTACGTGCAGTGATCAGACCCGTGTACGTGCAGTGATCAGACCCGTGTACGTGCAGTGATCAGACCCGTGTACGTGCAGTGATCAGACCCGTGTACATGCAGAGATCAGACCCGGGTACGTGCCGTGATTACACTCGAGTACCTGCAGTGATCACACCCGGGTACGTGCAGTGATCATACCCGGGTACGTGCAGTGATCATACCCGTGCTCGTGCAGTGATCACACCCAGGTACGTGCAGTGATCACACCGGGGTACGTGCAGTGATCACACCCAGGTACATGCAGTGATCACACCGGGGTACGTGCAGTGATCACACCCGGGTACATGCAGTGATCACACCCAGGTACGTGCTGTGATCACACCCGGGTACATGCAGTGATCACACCCGGGCTCGTGCAGTGATCACACCCAGGTACGTGCTGTGATCACACCCAGGTACGTGCTGTGATCACACTCGAGTACCTGCAGTGATTACACCCGGGCACGTGCAGTGATCACACCCAGGTACATGCAGTGATTTTACATGGATATGTAGAATACCTGGCTCAGTTTCTGGTCCTCTTTATCAGTCAGATGATTTTGGGTTCCGTTCCCAGCCCAGGTGTTGAGCAGAATAGTAGCTGCTCACTCTCCAGTGTCGATGCTGTGCTGTCTTTTTATTGAGATATTAAACTGTGACCCTGCTGCCCATTCAGATAAATGGAAAACGTCCCATCGCATTATTGCACAGGAGAGCCTGGGAGGTCTCCTTCATGTCCTGACCCAATATTTATCCCCAGTTCAACATCACCAAAACACTTCTTTTGCTTATTATCCCTTTGCGATGTCATGGGTGCCGTGTACATATCAACTGCTGTGTTTTCAAGATAACAACATTGACGACCTTTCAAAAAATACTGCGCTGACTATAACCACCATTGGCACCTCCAGTTGTTATGAAAGGTGCTATAGAACATAGAACATAGAACAGTACAGCACAGAACAGGCCCTTCGGCCCTCAATGTTGTGCCGAACATTATACAAATGCAAATCTTCCATTTCTACCTTTATCGTTTTTTTATTCATTCAAGGGATGTGGGCTTCGCTGGCCATGCCCGTATTTGTTGCCCATCCCTAATTGCTCTTGAGAATATGGTGGCCAGTTGCCTTCTTGAACCGCTGCAGTCACGGAGGTGTAGGTGCACCCACTGTGCTGTTAGGGAGGGGGTGCCAGGATTTTGACAGGTATAGTCCCAAGGACGGTGAGTGACTTGGAGGGGAGCCTCCAGGTGGTGGGGTTCCCAGATATCTGCTGCTGTTGTCCTTCTCGATGGTAGTGGTTGTGAGTTTGGAAGGTGCTGATGAAGGAACCTTGGTCAGTTACTGCGTCTTGTAGATGGTACACACGGCTGCCACTGTTCGTGGAGGGAGGGAATATTTATGCATCAGGCTTCAATCAAGCGGGGCTGCTTTGTTTTTATTGGTGTCAATGAGGATTCCTGAGAAGTTCTGTCAAAGTAGGTTATTTCCTACTCACAGCTGGGAAATGCAGCAACTAAGCAACAGTCAAGACCCCGCCAGGACCCCCCCCCCCCCCCCCCCCCCCCCCCGAGATGCCAGCTTCTTCCTGGGCCAGTTTTTATTTCAGGGAGTTAACGAGCCCGCAGTTGGGCCTCCGCCCCTCAGAGGGGGAGCTTGTACTCGGCGAACCCTCCGGGGAGATCAGTCAGGTTGTCCCAATGGGTCTCACGGCGGTTTGAACAGTCCTGGATGGTGTTGAACTGCTTGGGTGTTGTTGGAGCCATACTTACCCAGTGAGTGTGGTTTCTAGTTTATCAGGGTAGAGTGTTAACCGGGGCATGGCTGAACGGTGTTCATTTGAAGTGCGTTTTAATGAATGGGTAGGGTTCAATTTGCTGTTCTGCAACTAACCTTCCCTTGACGGACAGATAGGCCATCAGGCTCTGTGATAGGCTAATGGCTGGTCAAACAAGGTTGCCCCAAATGACAATGGATCTTGTGTGGATCAACCTGGCTGAACAGGGACATCCTGTATATTCCGACTGAGGTAGGTTAAGTTTGAATGGGTCAAGGTAAATTAGACTGTGGATGTATCCTTTGACTCCCCTCAGTCTGGTTAACCCCTAAATTTCCTGCTGGACCTTGGACCCCATTTCTGGACCCAGGTTCCCAATATCTCCCTATCATGCCACTTCCAAGAGTGGTTGGATCCTGCCAGCTACCAATCAACGTTGAAGGATATGGGCCAAGTGCTGGAAAATGGGATTAGGTAGATAGGTCATGTGTTTGTCATGCGTTGGTGCAGACTCAATGGGCCGAAGAGCATCTTCTGCACTGTGTAATTCTGTGATTCTCAGTTGAGCATGAAATGGTAGCCGGCCTGTCCGGGATGGTGGGGATGGGTTAAGCACCAACTCACAGGGTGGCAGGCACTGAGTGCGGCCCATACTGAAAATTCAGGCTCAAGTCTTGCTGTAATTATATTAAGTAGGTGAGGTCCACAGTCCCAGATGACCATCGGCTGCTTTCCCCTTTGAGGGGGGACAGCTGACTCGTGATTTAACCTGAGGGTCACCACACCTCAGGCGAGGGGATAAGGTTGAGAAGGCCTTTATGAATATCCTCAGCCGGTACGGGAATCAAACCCACGCAATTGGCCTCGCCCAGCCAACTGTGCGAAACCGGCCTCTTATAATTACACAAGGTAATGTTGAAACCTGTCTGGAGGTACCGTGTACGGATATGGTCTCTTTACTGAAGGAAGAATGTACGCGCTCTGGGGAGGGTGCAACAAAGGTTTCAGAGTTTAGTCGGTTTGTCTTGATCCATGCACAGGGTCAGGGGTTAGGGCGAGGAAAGTGGTCCCTTGTGGTCCTTGCGGAATAGAATAGAACAGTACAGCACAGAACAGACCCTTCGGCCCTCGATGTTGTGCCGAGCAATGATCACCCTACTTAAACCCACGTAACCCGTATACCCGTAACCCAACAATCCCCCCATTAACCTTACACTACGGACAATTTTAGCATGGCCAATCCACCTAACCCGCACATCTTTGGACTGTGGGAGGAAACCGGAGCACCCGGAGGAAACCCACGCACACACGGGGAGGACGTGCAGACTCCACACAGACAGTGACCCAGCCCGGAATCGAACCTGGGACCCTGGAGCTGTGAAGCATTGATGCTAACCACCATGCTACCGTGAGGCCCCTTGCTACCGTGAGGCCCCGGAGAGACAGTGCAGACTCAATGGGCCGAATGGACTCCTTCTGTGTTGCAGGAATTCTGTGTCGGAATCAGAGGCTATCCCGTTGACTCATACCAGGTTCCGAAGGAGCGCGAGATTGTTCCCTCTACCTGGGGAATCTAGGAATGAGGAGGCAGTCCTCTCTGGCCAAGCGGCCAATCAGTTTGGACAATAGATGATTTGAGCAGAATGTTCTTCCCTCAGAGTCTTATGAATTTTTGGAATTCCTGACCCCAGAGGGCTATGGATGTTCCATCGCTGAGTATATCAAAGGCTGAGTGCAATAGATTGCGATGACTAATGGAGTTGGGGGGGAAAATGGAAATCTCAGGAAGGTCGAGTTGCGATGGAAGTTCAGCCATGGCCTGATTGAATGGTGCAGCAGGCTCGAGGGGCTGAATGGCCCACACCTGAATCCCAACACCCCCCCTGCTGTAAATGATTTTCCTGATATCCCCCCGAATTCCTCAGCCAATTACTTTAAATAGAGATAAATAAATTAATAATAAATGATCTTTAGTGTCACAAATAGGCTTACATTAACACTGCAATGAAGTTACTATGAAAAGCGCCTATGGCAGTAAAGGGGCCAGTGTTAACAGGTAAAAGAGAACGTGGATACAGGCAGCAGAGTTAAAGGGACCAACCAGTATTCAATGGCATTGGAGTTGGAGGTTGGAGGATATAGTGAACAGGATCAAAGGGGACATGGTTAAAGGGGACGGGGTTAAATTCGATGGGATTAAAAGGGTTGATGTTAATAAGTATTGTGCTCAATGTTAAAATTGAGGATATCAACAGAGATGATGTTGAAGGAGATGGTTACAAAGAGGAGGGTATAAAATCCAAGGGGGGGTAAGTTGACATCGATAATAAGGTGAGACTTGAGGGACATAGGTTAAAGGTGATGATGATAAATAGGGACAAGGACAGGGTTACATAATAATAGTAATCTTTATTGTCACAAGTCGGCTTACATTAACACTGCAATGAAGTTACTGTGAAAAGCCCCGAGTCGCCACATTCCGGCGCCTGTTCGGGTACACAGAGGGAGAATTCAGAATGTCCAATTCACCCAACAAGCAAGTGTTTTGGGACTTGTGGGAGGAAACCGGGGAACCCGGAGGAAACCCATACAGACAACGTGCAGACGCCGCACAGACAGTCACCCAAGCCGGGAATCGAACCTGGGTCCCCGGTGCTGTGAAGCAACAGTGCTAACCACTGTGCTACCGTGCCGCCTTGCAGGCGACAACATTAAAGGAGCTTAAAGGGGCTTAAACTTGATCCGCAGACTGGTTTAGCTGGTTCGCCTGAGGAAGGAGCAGCGCTCCGAAAGCTCGTATTTGAAACAAACCTGTTGGACTTTAACCTGGTGCTGTAAGACTTCTTACTGGTTTAAAATTAACAGCTGCCAGCAGAGCTTTTTGACCTTGATGGCGAACTAGAGACAGTGACCCAGCGGGGAATCGAACCTGGGACCCTCTCCATGCAGCCCTGACCATACTGCACTGTATCCCCCACAGTGTCAAATGATGACAGGTCATTGACCTGAAACATCAGCTGTTCCTCTTTTCACGGATCCTGCCCGCCCTTCTGTGTATCTCCAGCATGTTCTGCTTTAATGCCAGAATTCCGACATCCACACTACTTTCTCTGGGATCTAGTCTTTCTCAATTGTCAGGGAATGGCGCTCACAGCCTTTCATCCAGGAGTCATCCCCTCTACTCCCCCCGTCCCGTTCCCCAACACCCTCCCCGACTCCCCCCTTGCCTTCACCCCCTCTCCTTCTCATGCCCACCCCCTCCCTGTTGATTCTGGATAGAACATAGAACATACAGTGCAGAAGGAGGCCATTCGGCCCATCGAGTCTGCACCGACCCACCCAAACCCCCACTTCCACCCTTACTCCGTAACCCAATAACCCCTCCTAACCTTTTTAGGACACTACGGGCAATTTATCACAGCCAATCCACCTAACCTGCACGTCTTTGGACTGTGGGAGGAAACCGGGGCACCCGGAGGAAACCCACGCAGACACGGGGAAAACGTGCAGACTCCATACAGACAGTGACCCAGCGGGGAATCGAACCTGGGACCCTGGCGCTGTGAAGCCATAGTGCTATCCACTGTGCTACCGTATGAAAGAGATTGTTCTTTGTTTTACATACCTCAGAGGAATGTAGTTTTGACAAAGGGTCATCTGGACTCGAAACGTTAGCTCTTTTCTCTCCCTACAGATGCTGCCAGACCTGCTGAGATTTTCCGGCATTTTCTCTTTGAATGCAGAGGTGACGCCAGTTTCTCAGCACGTGACAGTTTTTTTATTCCTCAATCCTTTAAAATGTCTTCCCACGGCTTCCAGCTCATCCTCCTGTTTATTGACTTTGCCCTGAGTCCACACCCAGGCTTAAGCAATCAAATGCACGGAGCATCAATTGTAAACAGACTCACCTAATCAAACACAGAAGAATCGAACAGGAACGCTGCAGGGTGGAAGAAGCTATTCCCGGTTTCTAATGGTTTCAATTCATCCAATCTTCTGCGGGGCTGTCAATTTACTCCAGAACATTAACCGTTCAATGTTGTGGAGTGAGATCTATAAGTGACGGGACACTCAGAGGGAATATTGAAGAAGAGGCCACCCGGTCCCTCAAGACTATTCCACTATTCAGCCAGGTAAGGTGTAACCATGAATCCAGCTTAGCTCCAGATCCCTTGATACTATCAGCGACAAAAATGGATCAATCGCGGATTTGCAAACTCCAGCTGCGCACTCGCTATGAAAGAGCTATTGGGGGGGGGGGGGGGGGGGGGGGGGAGACAGTTTCAGATGTTCATCTTTGTACGTGTGAAGAAATGGTTTCAAACATCAAACATAATATAGCTGTGTTGTCAAGGTACCGCACCGCACCCCCCCCACCCACCCCATCTGTGTTCATAGAATCATAGAATTTACAGTGCAGGAGGAGACCATTTGGCCCATCAAGTCTGCACCGGCCCTTGGAAAGAGCACCCCATTTAAGCCCATGCTTCCTACCTATCCCCGAAACCCAGTAACACCCCCCCTAACCTTTTTGGACACTAAAGGGGCAATTTAGCACGGCCCATCCACCTAACCTGTACATCTTTGGACTGTGGGAGGAAACCGGAGCACCCGGAGGAAACCCACGCCGACACGGGGTGAACGTGCAGACTCCGCACAGACAGTGACCCATGCCGGGAATCGAACCAGGGACCCTGACGCTGTGAAGCAACAGTGCTAACCGCTGTGCGACCGTGCTGCCCCACCGTGTTCTGGGCCCCTTTACCTCCACCAGAAGAAATTGGATCTCTACCCCAGTGATGGGCAACCTGGGCTAGTGAGCGGGCCGCATGAGTGATCCTCCTTCATCTCAGTCGGCCACAAGATTGAAATCGGGCTTGTTCACTCACCGTGATCCCATGGATCAGATTAAATACATTTAACACACGCCGAATATTTCAGAACGAGTTGTAGAAGATGCTGAATCATTGATGTATTAATAGAACTGTCATCACCTTCAAATGGTAAAAAGTAAATAAATGTTTCCACTTTGGACACAGAGGGAGCGCACGGCTCTCACAGTCAATGTTGTGAGCAATCAGCACGCACCTCACTTCACTCCGCCTCGCTGTACGTGCGAATCACTTCAGTCATACCGATAGGAAAAAATTACACAGACAGGAATGAGCGGAATGTGGCGACCCTGCCCGTGGGCAATAAAATGTCTTGTGGGCCCGCACTCGGAACCCAGGTAGGTAGGTTCTTTACTCAGAGAGTAGTAAGGGCGTGGAATGCCCTGCCTGCAACAGTAGTGGACTCGCCAACATTAAGGGCATTTAAATGGTCATTAGATAGACATATGGATTATAAGGGAATAGTGTGGATGGGCTTTAGAGGGGTTTCACAGGTCGGCGCAACATCGAGGGCCAAAGGGCCTGTACTGCGCTGTAATGATCTATGTTCTATGTTCTATGATGCCGTTCCCTGATTTACCCTGTCGAATCCGGTTAACATTTTAAGCAGCTCAATGAGAGCACTCCTCTGCTAAACACACGGGAACACCACCCAGGTTGAGTCCATGTGGCCTCGCTATTTAACCCTTCAAGCAGAATGTTCTCTCTCGGCTGGGATAGCTCGTAAAACCTGTCCGAGCTGGCCTTGAATAACTTAAACTCCAGTATCACGGATCTTGACTGGGGTTTAAAAGTTTTGAACTTTTCTTCTCCTCTGGGACGTTAACAGAACATCTGTACTTTGTGAAATCAGGAAGAGACGGTTGGAGAGGGTGGTGAATATGTGACATTCTTTACCGCAGAAGGCTGTGGAGGCCAAATCACTGAGTGCCTTTAAGACAGAGATAGATAGGTTCTCGATTAATAAGGTGATCAGGGGTTATGGGGAGAAGGCAGAGGAATGGGGATGAGAAACATATCAGCCATGACTGAATGGTGGAGCAGACTCCATGGGCCGAGTGGCCTAATTCTTCTTCTTTGTCTTATGGTCTGATGAAGTTCTCCAGCTTCTACCCTAAACACATTAAAGAAGCCATCCCTTTGAACAACCCCTCCGTATACACAGGATCTGCTCAGACGAGGAGTAGCGTAACAGACATCTACAGATGCTGAAAGACGCCCTCGTACAAATGGGATATCTGCTCGTCTCATCGATCGACTGTTCCAACGCGCCACAGCAAAAAACTGCACCGACCTCCTCAGAAGACAAACACAGGACACAACTGACAGAGTACCCTTCGTCGTCCAGTACTTTCCCGGAGCGGAGGAACTACGACATCTTCTTCGCAGCCTTCAACACGTCAACGATGAAGATGAACATCTTGCCAAGGTCATCCCCACACCCCCACTACTTGCTTTCAAACAACCGCGCAACTTCAAACAAACCATTGTTTGCAGCAAATTACCCAGCCTTCAGAACAGTGACCACAACACAACACAATCCTGCCAGGGCAATCTCTGCAAGGCATGCCAGATCATCGACATGGATACCACCATTACACGTGAGAACACCACCCACCAGGTACGCAGTACATATTCGTGCGACTCGGCCAACAATGTCTACCTCATACGCTGCAGGAAAGGATATCCCGAAGCATGGTACATTGGTGAGACCATGCAGATGCTGCGACAAAGGATGAACGGACATCGTGTGACAATCACCAGGCAGGAATGCTCCCTTCCAGTCGGGGAACACTTCAGCAGTCAAGGGCATTCAGCCTCTGATCTCCGGGTAAGCGTTCTCCAAGGCGGCCTTCAGGACGCGCGACAACGCAGAATCACCGAGCAGAAACCTATAGACAAGTTCCGCACGCATGAGTGCGGCCTCAACCGGGATCTTGGATTCATGTCGCATTACATTCACCCCCCACCATCTGGCCTGGACTTGCAAAATCCTACCAACTGTCCTGGCTTGAGACAATTCACACCTCTTTAACCTGGGGTTACCCCTATCTCTGGATCTCTGGGTTTAATTCCCGTACCAGCCTCCCCGAGCAGGCACCGGAATGTGGCGACTAGGGGCTTTTCACAGTAACTTCATTGAAGCCTACTCGTGACAATAAGCGATTTTCATTTTCATTTTCATTTTCAATTACCTGCAAATGCTCGCATTCTAAGCATTGTCTGGCATCTTTGACTTTGTCTATATATATGTTTCTGGAAGATACCCCTCCATTCACCTGAGGAAGGAGCAGTGCTCCGAAAGCTAGTGTTTGAAACAAACCTGTTGGACTTTAACCCTGCTGTTGTAAGACTGATTACTGATGAAGTTGTGAGTGAAGGGCAGAAATGGCAAGGTTGCGTGATGGGCTGTGGGTCCTCCCGATCTCTGGACTGTCCCTGTGACCTATGCTTTTGAGCTGTCGAATTAAAATTTCGAACGGTTGGTCACCTAAGTGTCTGCTGGCGATCCCATCGTGTCCCCCGATTGGAAAACGAATCCCTCGGGAAAATCTTACTTCCCACTTGATGGAGAAATGCTCTTGGCGTTGCCCGGACATGCAGCAAGTCGCGACGTTTCATCCGGCAGAACCTCTCGCTCTGCGTTGTGGTTCGCCTGGATCCTCCTGAAGCTGGGATTCAAAATCTCGGTGTGCGAGGGAGGAAAATGAATGCGAGCGTGTCAGAACCGAGGCCATTAACACGGACACTGGGAGCTCGGTGCTCACAGCTTGGCCGATAATTGAGTGGTGCCGATGACAGTCTAACAGCGACCAGTCGCCGATCCTGCCTCCAGAAGGCGTGCTGCTGACCTCTGCTATTTGTCATGTCCATGCATCAAAATAGGCATAATAAGTTCTCAAGTGCTTGGAACTTAATCCCCTCCTTTGGTGATAGAAAGGTCCTTAATTACTTCCATACTGTACGGAGCAGCGCGTGCATTCATTACTGTGAAAGAGATCATCAGCTGTCAACTTGTACATTCTGCCACCCTCCACACCCCCCCCCCCCCCGCATCGCCCCCCCCCCCCCCCCCCCCCCCCCCCCACCACCACCCACCCCTTCCTTCTACAAAAGTGGTGGCCGTTACATTAACGCGCCCCAGGAATCCCCACGTCAAATGTTGCCTGGTACGGAGGGAAAATCTTATGAGGAAAGGCTGATGGACTTGAGGTTGTTTTCGTTAGAGAGAAGAAGGTTAAGAGGTGACTTAATAGAGGCGTACAAAATGATCAGAGGGTTAGATAGGGTGGACAGCAAGAGCCTTCTCCCGCGGATGGAGGTGGCTAGCACGAGGGGACATAGCCTTAAATTGAGGGGTAATAGATATAGGACCGAGGTCAGAGGTGGGTTTTTTACGCAAAGAGTGGTGAGGCCGTGGAATGCCCTACCTGCAACAGTAGTGAACTCGCCAACATTGAGGGCATTTAAAAATTTGTTGGATAAGCATATGGATGATAAGGGCATAGTGTAGGTTAGATGGCCTTCAGTTTTTTTTTTCCATGTCGGTGCAACATCGAGGGCCGAAGGGCCTGTACTGCGTTGTATCGTTCTATGTTCTATGTTCTAAATATCAGCCCCTTTTCTTCCACAGACAAACCGATCAGCTGCCGTAGGAGACGGAGGGGCCGCACGGCCAAGAGGATGGCCAAGCGGCTTCATCAGCCCCTTTGATGGATTCCGTGACCATTCCAGTATCGGTCGGAGTGGAATTGAGCCCAGCAGCACCAGCGTTGTAGGCGCTGTGCAGCCTTCCTCGCAGGCAAGTGCGGGGCCCGAGGTGAGGGCGCGGATCTCTGTCAATGCGTGGGCCAGGGCGTCAGTGTTTAAGAGGGGGATGGGACTGGATGCTGCACGCTCTGTCGGGTCTTTGTCCTTTTTGGGGATTGTGATGAATGGTATCAGTAGCTGCTGTAACGGTACCTTACCTTTAATGCATTGGCCCTTTAAGACCGGGCTTGGAACCCTGGGGGACTCCGCCTCTGGCTCCGCCCCCAGGAAACGGTATATAAGATGAGGCTCACTCGGCAGCATGTGATGAGCACACTTCTCGGCTGCTGTTCAGTTCTTAGATGATTAAAGCCTTTGAATTACCTATCTTCTCTCCTGTGTCGTAATTGAGGGTATCTCAGGGATCAATGAGATCGAGGCCTGGGCCAGCATGGGCAGCAGGGGACCCCGCAAGTAATGGGGCCAGCACCGCTGAGAATATTTTGTAAAAGCCTAGCAGGGACCCACCTTGTCAAACCACTTACACTGATTGAGTGGAATTAATGCATTCCACGATTTTGCCCAGTTCCAGAGATGCCTCCAGCCCTTATTTCCTGTCCTCCCCCACCACCAGTACATCCAGCCTGTCGAGGAACTGTTGCTTCACCGAGTCGGAGGTGTATAGTCCTCGGTAAAAGTCTGTAAAAACCGTGTTAACCACGTTTGAGTCCGCTACCATTCGACCATTTCAGTCCCTAACTTGAGCTATCTCTATTGCGGCCGCCTGTTCTCACAACTGGTCAACTGGTGCTCCAGTACGTGGCTGGCTTTGTCTCCGTGTTAGTAAAGGCCCCCCATGGTGGAGCTGGTGGACTGATGTCCGTGTGGAGATGGGTCAAATTCCACCATCAGTTTTTTCCTTTCCACCAGCAGTTCCGCGGTTGGGGCTGTGGAGTACAGTCGATCCACCCTTCTTCACCCAAAGGGTTGTGAATCTATGGAATTCCTTGCCCAGTGAAGCAGTTGAGGCTCCTTCATTACATGTTTTTAAGGTAAAGATAGATAGCTTTTTGAAGAATAAAGGGATTAAGGGTTATGGTGTTTGGGCCGAAAAGTGGAGCTGAGTCCACAAAAGATCAGCCATGATCTCATTGAATGGCGGAGCAGGCTCGAGGGGCCAGATGGCCTACTCCTACTCCTAGTTCTTCTGTTCTTATGTTCTATAAGACATAAGAACATAAGAACTAAGAATAGTAATAGGCCATCTGGCCCCTCGAGCCTACTCCGCCATTCAATGAGATCATGGCTGGTCTTTTGTGGACTCAGCTCCACTTTCCGGCCTGAACACCATAACCCTTAATCCCTTTATTCGTCAAAAAGCTATCTATCTTTATCTCAAAAACATTTAATAAAGGAGCCTCAACTGCTTCACTGGGCAAGGAATTCCATAGATTCACAACCCTTTGAGTGAAGAAGTTCCTCCTAAACTTAGTCCTAAATCTACTTTCCCTTAAGACATAAGACATAGGAGCAGAATTAGGCCACTTGGCCCATCGAGTCTGCTCCGCCATTCAATCATGGATGATATTTTCGCATCCACATTCTCCTGCCTTCTCCCCATAACCCCTGATCCCCTTATTAATTAAGAACCTATCTCTGTCTTAAAGACACTCAGTGATTTGGCCTCGGCAGCCTTCTGCGGCAAAGAGTTCCACAGATTCACCACCCTCTGGCTGAAAAAACTCCTCCTCATCTCTGTTTTAAAGGATCGTCCCTTTAGTTTGAGATGGTGTCCTCTGGGTCTAGTTCTTCCTTCAAGTGGAAACATCCTCTCCATGTTCACTCTATCCAGGCCTCGCGCAAGACGACCAATTACAGGCTATCCACAATGACCTCTGCCACCCGGGGGTCATCCGGCTCGCCCACTACATCAAAGCCCGCAATCTGCCTTTCTCCACCGACTTTGCCAGGATGTTGCCTGGCCTGGAGGGTGTTGGCTATGAGGAGAGATTGAATAAACTCGGATTGTTTTAATATTTTAGAACAGTACAGCACAGAACAGGCCCTTCGGCCCTCGATGTTGTGCCGAGCAATGATCACCCTACTCAAGCCCACGTATCCACCCTATACCAGTAACCCAACAACCCCCATTAACCTTATTTTTTAGGACACTAAGGGCAATTTAGCCTGGCCAATCCACCTAACCCGCACATCTTTGGACTGTGGGAGGAAACCGGAGCACCCGAAGGAAACCCACGCACACACGGGAGGACATGCAGACTCCGCACAGACAGTGACCCAGCCGGGAATCGAACCTGGGACCCTGGAGCTGTGAAGCATTAATGCTAACCACCATGCTACTGTGCTGCCCCTGTGTGGTGATATGATCTGCATACTCGTCTGCCATTGGGCCAGAACGTCGGCTTACCATTGGCCCTGGTCGGTCATGTGCCTCTCGACCGATTGGCCGAGAGGCTGAGTTAACCACGCCTCTATTAACGAGGTATAAATGGTCAGACGCCTGACGATCGTCCCTTTCCATTGTAGACGATTGCAGAGCTGTGTTCTAGTCAATTAAAGCCAGACTTTGGTAAATCACTCGCCTCGCGTACAATTGATGGTACACCAAATAGTAATATTAACATTCACTTATTGTCACAAGTGGGCTGGAAAGACGGAGGATGAGGGGAGACCTGATTGAGGTCTACAAAATTACAAGAGGTATAGACAGAGGGAATAGTCAGAAGCTTTTTTCCCAGGGTGGAAGACTCAATTACAAAGAGGCACAGGTTCAAGGTGAGAGGGGGAAAGTTTAAGGGAGATGTGCGGGGAAAGTTTTTCAGGCAGAGAGTGGTGGGTGCCTGGAATGCGTTGCCAGTGGAGGTGGTGGAGGCGGGCACGATAGCAACGTTTAAGTTGTATCTTGAGAGACACATGAATGGGCGGGAAACGGAGGGATACAGATCATTTGGGCAGTAAGTAGTAGTTCTAAATAAGGAATCTGGATCGACGCAGGCTTGTTGGGCCAAAGGGCCTTTTCCTGTGCTGTGATGTTCTTTGTTCTTTGTTCCTGCACCAACCTCCTCCGCCACTTCATTCGAAAAACTTAATCATGGTGGCACAGTGGTTAGTTGCCTTACAGCGCGAGGGACGCGGGTTCGATTCCAGCCTCGGGTGACTGTGCGGAGTGTCCACATGCTCCCCGTGTCTGCGTGGGTTTTCTCCCACAGTCCAAAGATGTGAAGGATAGGTGGATTGGCCATGATAAATTGCCCACAGGTGGGAATACGAGGATAGGGCAGGGGATTGGGCCTAGGTAGGGTGTTCTTTCAAAGAGTCAGTGCAGACTTGATGGGCCAAATGGCCTCCTTCTGCACTGTAGGGATTCTATGATCCGTGTAGCTTTAAGCAGTATTTTTGTTAGTTGGGAAACCGGACTTGCCCAGAGTCCTGGAATCTGTCGCAAATATCAATTCAAGATTGTTACCTGATTTAGGTGTTTTCAAAGTAGGGGTCGTGACCCACGGATGGGTTGTGGGATGATGTAGAATGGGTCGCCAAAAGGCACCAGAAATATCATAGAATTTACAGTGCAGAAGGAGGCCATTCGGCCCATCGAGTCTGCACCGGCTCTTGGAAAGAGCACCCTACCCAAGGTCAACACCTCCACCCTATCCCCATAACCCAGCAACCCCACCCAACACTAAGGGCAATTTAGCATGGCCAATCCACCTAACCTGCACATCTTTGCACTGTGGGAGGAAGCCGGAGCACCCGGAGGAAGCCCACGCAGACACGGGGAGGATGCGCAGACTCCGCACAGACAGCGACCCAAGCCGGAATCGAACCTGGGACCCTGGAGCTGTGAAGCAATTATGCTATCCACAATGCTACCGTGCTGCCCCAACTTATCCCCAAAGATGGCCTGACCATTGTTTCCTGCTTTCTCTCTGGGTAAATTCACATTGCAGTGCAGTGAATGACCACACGAGGCTGATGTCGCAGCCGGGGCCGTGGACATCCTTGCCACTCTGGGTCACAGTGGAGTTTGCAGTCAGAGATCTGTAAAATTCTCTTTGGGTGCCATTTCCTGCGACTGTATTCAGCGTCAGGATCTGTATTATTTCCTGAGTTCAGTGTGTCAGTAACAAATCACGCGCGTCTTTACTCATTCTCTCAGTGAACCCGGTCGTACAGCCTCCTCCGCCTCCACAAACCCCTGTGTCCACTCCTTCCACTTCCAAATTGTGTCTCTGGATCTGGGGCTCTTGTCCTTCAAGGATGGTTCTTTTTTTCATCACCTGCCCCGCCGCACTCCACCCCCACTTCCCAGGTACTCACCCCCAAGCAGCCGTCACTGCCATGTGGCTACGTGGACTCCATCAGCTACCGGAACGGCAGCACAGTGGTTAGCACTGTTGCATCACAGCTCCACGGTCCTAGGTTCCATTCCCAGCTTGGGTCATTGGCTGTGCAGAGTCTGCACGTTCTCCCCCTGTCTGCGTGGGTTTCCTCCGGGTGCTCCAGTTTCCTCCCACAAGTCCAAAGATGTGCAGGTTAGGTGGATTGGCCTTGCTAAATTGCCCTTAGTGTCCAAAAAGGCTAAGTTGGGTTACGGGGATAGAGTGGAGGTGTGGGCTTACGTAAGGCGCTCTTTCCAGGGGATGGTGCAGACTCGATGGGCCGAATGGCCTCCTTCTGCACTGTATAGAATTTACCGTGCAGAAGGAGGCCATTCGGCCCATCGAGTCTGCACCGGCTCTTGGAAAGAGCACCCTACCCAAGGTCAACACCTCCACCCTATCCCCACAACCCAAAAACCCCACCCAACACTAAGGGCAATTTTGGACACTAAGGGCAATTTATCATGGCCAATCCACCTAACCTGCACATCTTTGGACTGTAGGAGGAAACCGGAGCACCCGGAGGAATCCCACACACACACGGGGAGGATGTGCAGACTCCGCACAGACAGTGACCCAAGCCGGAATCGAACCTGGGACCCTGGAGCTGTGAAGCAATTGTGCTATCCACAATGCTACCGTGCCCCAAGGACTTTTGCTTCTCGCTTTATCAGCATTTCAATTGTTTGCCAAAGATGGCATTAACTGGTGACTAAACTACGCTCGTGTACATAGGAGCTGGTAAAATATTGCAGGTGTCTGGAATGGAATGTGTCTGCACGTTTTGCATATTGGTCAGCTGAGCTGTGCTCAGCATAGTGGTTTTTTTAAACATGCCTTCAGTCTGTTACCAGGGAAATGGCACTGACGGGTATCCAGTGACATTCTGTCTGACCGTGTTTATCGTTCAGCCGTCAGGGCTCCTGTTTCTTCAGTTTGATTTCCTATCGAAGACCATGTTAGGTTTTGAACGAGCGATCATCACTTTGTTAGAACTGTGTAATCGTGAGCCTTTTAATCTTTCCAGCCTTTGCAAGCAATTCTCCAAATGCTGGTGTGAAGATTTTTGTTTTCCATAAATTTAGAATACCCAATCATTCTTTTTTCATGAAGGAGCAATTTAGCGTGGCCAATCTACCTACCCTGCGCATCTTTGAGTTGTGGGGGCGAAACCCACGCAAACACGGGGAGAATGTGCAAACTCCACACGGACAGTGATCCAGAGCCGGGATCGAACCCGGGTCCTCGGCGCCGTGAGGCAGCCACTGTGCCACTGCTATGAAAGTATCAAATAATCAAATACACCCTTTTGCAAAGACAGAACTGTCCTTTAAGGTGAAACAGCAGCGCAATTTACATTTAATAATACAGAAATGCCGACAATTAATGTGACGTTTTTGAAAGTAACAGTGGAGAATCTGCAGTGAATGTGGCGTGGGTCGCGAGAGTCGGCCACTCTGTAAAAATGGGTCGCTGGAAAAAAAGTTTCAAAAACACGACCTTATTCTCCTGAAATGACAAACGAAATCGAATGGGTGACGCTTTATTGTATTGTCTTTCTGTTTACAGTTCTTTTGTACAATTAGCCCCTTTACAAGGAGGTTCTTTCACCCGCTTTCCCCTTGGCACCTTACTTCCTCTACCACACATAGATTATTTTTAATTTAACAAATTAATTAGCCTATTGTACCTTCTGTCTAATTCTATTGCAATGTGAATGGGTCAGGACTTTGATGAATGGTTTCTGGAGAACTCGCTCCGGGCGATGATTTCGGAGCCGATTCCGTAATCACCGGCTGAGTTTGGGTCACGGGTGGATTTCCTCTCCCGAGTCCTGTAACTCAGAGACATTAAGAAGGATCTGATGCACCATTATTCCATTTCCCTGAAGACTGAGCAGTCTGTCCTTTGGGTCCGTGCAGTAATAAACTAGGGCTTTAGGAGCAATCCCTTAGAAAAGATAGCAATGTTCAGAAGGGCTCTTGACTCTGACTTGACACATCTGTGGCTATCTGGAAAAAGAAATGACATTGCCGAACACAGCAATCAGAGAGGCTAGTGGAAGCGAGTATTTAGTCTCAAATCATGATGTTGAGAGATTAATCTGCATCTTTACCAGTCCTAAGATTATAGGGTCTTTGTGACAAAGTCCCTCACATTATTGTCAAAAGTTGTCAATCCCTAGGAACGATTTTCGAGATATAGCTGTGGAGTTCTGGGAGAACAATTCTCATTTAGTAGTTTGTTCACCAGCATTCAATAAAATCCAGGTTTACACCAGTTGGATCCTTCTTGGAATTATTATTATCTTTTTGAAATGCCGGTCGAAAAAACTGCGGATCGTTTTAGAACATAGAACAGTACAGCACAGAACAGGCCCTTCGGCCCTCGATGTTGTGCCGAGCCATGATCACCCTACTCAAACCCACGTATCCACCCTATACCCGTAACCCAACAACCCCCCCTTAACCTTACTTTTATTGGGGCTGTGGAAGGAAACTGGAGCACCCGGAGGAAACCCACGCACACACGGGGAGGACGTGCAGACTCCGCACAGACAGTGACCCAGCCGGGAATCGAACCTGGGACCCTGGAGCTGTGAAGCATTTATGCTAACCACCATGCTACCGTGCTGCCCACAGTTTTGTTGGACAAACTCCGCGCAACAGCACAAGGCAAAGGAGACAGAGGGCGGGATTTCCACGGGCGTGAGTGCGCTGCCGGCGAAGCGGAGGATTCCGCCGATGGAGATTCCAGCCCAAGGTGCGGCACAAAGTGCCCAAGTCAGGAAAATCATCGAATCCCTACAGTGCAGAAGGAGGCCATTCGGCCCATCGAGTCTGCACCCACCCTCTGAAAGAGCACCCTGCCTCGGCCCACTGCCCCGCCCTATCCCTGTAACCCCATAACTCTACCTAACCTTTTGGACACCAAGGAACAATTTAGCACGGCCAATCCACCTGACCTTCACATCTTTTAGACTGTGGGAGGAAGCTGGGGCACCCGGAGGAAACCCACGCAGACACGGGGAGAATGTGTCTGTTCAGTCGCCCGAGGCTGGAATCGAACCCGGGTCCCTGGCGCTGTGAGGCAGCAGTGCTAACCACTGTGCCAGCATGCCTTGATGGGAGCTGTGAGGAAGACACAAACAAATATCAGCGTGGTTGGATGCTTGAACAGCTAGATTGCAGGTGGATGAAAATATAGAATATAGAACATAGAACATTACAGCGCAGTGCAGGCCCTTCGGCCCTCGATGTTGCGCCGACCTGTGAAATCATTCTAAAGACCCGCTGGGTCACTGTCTGTGCAGAGTCTGCACGTTCTCCCCGTGTCTGCGTTGATTTCCTCTGGTTTCCCCGCACAGTCCAAATACGTGCAGGTTAGGGGGATTGGCCTTGACAAATTGCCCATAGTGGCCGATATGGGGAAATGTGAGCTAATTCGAGAAAGACAAGGACAACAGATACCTGGGAACCTGATCACCTGAAGTCACTCCCCATCCTGATTTAGAAATATATCGGCCGTTCCTTCACTGTCGCTGGGTCAAAATTCTGGAACTCAGTCCCTAACAGCACAGTGAGTGTACCTACACCTCAGGGACTGCAGCGGCTCAAGAAGGCAGCTCACCACCACCTTCTGAAGGGCAACTAGGGATGGGCAACAAATGCTGGGCTTTGTTAGAAAGGAAAGAAAAACATATTATTAAATGGTGAGAATAATAAATGGTGGTCATCAAATGGACTTTGGTGTCCTTGGTTGGCACACAGATACATCAAGCAATTAGGAAGGCAAATGGAATTTTGGGCTTTATTGCAAGGAGATTGGAGTATGAAAAATAAGTCTTTATTTTAAAAATAAGGCAGCACGGTAGCATGGTGGTTAGCATAAATGCTTCACAGCTCCAGGGTCCCAGGTTCGGTTCCCGGCTGGGTCACTGTCTGTGCGGAGTCTGCACGTCCTCCCCGTGTGTGCATGGGTTTCCTCCGGGTGCTCCGGTTTCCTCCCACAGTCCAAAGATGTGCAGGTTAGGTGGATTGGCCATGCTAAATTGCCCATAGTGTCCTAAATCGTAAGGTTAAGGGGGGGTTGTTGGGTTACGGGTATAGGGTGGATACATGGGTTTGAGTAGGGTGATCACTGCCCGGCACAACATCGAGGGCCGAAGGGCCTGTTCTGTGCTGTACTGTTCTATGTTCTATGTTCTTGTAAAGATCATTGATGACACCGCACCATGAGTACCGTTTTGGTGCCCTTACTTAAGGAGGGATGTACTTCCTGATGGAACCATCAATTCAGCGAACACGTGTAGTTGGATCTGAACAAAGGCTTTAATACACTTACAATAGAGCCAGCCTATTCGTCGTTGAACTTCAGGTGAAATGGCAGGCTGGCTCTAAGGCACTGATCTTTATACATCGGTCCCAGGGGGAGGAGTCCTGGGCGGAGCCAAGGGAGGAGCCCAGTACAACTCTCGCGTACTCCCAGAGCGACTCCCCCTGGTGGTCGGATAGTGCAACTGCACTTACAATGGGTAAGTGCCCCTTTGGGGCAGCAGGGTAGCATGGTGGTTAGCATAAATGCTTCACAGCTCCAGGGTCCGAGGTTCTATTCCCGGCTGGGTCACTGTCTGTGTGGAGTCTGCACGTCCTCCCCCTGTTTGCGTGGGTTTCCTCCGGGTGCTCCGGTTTCCTCCCACAGTCCAAAGATGTGCAGGTTAGGTGGATTGGCCATGCTAAATTGCCCGTAGTGTCCTAATAAAAGTAAGGTTAAGGGGGGGTTGTTGGGTTACGGGTATAGGGTGGATACGTGGGTTTGAGTAGGGTGATCATGGCTCGGCACAACATTGAGGGCCGAAGGGCCTGTTCTGTGCTGTACTGTTCTATGTTCTATGTTCTATAATGAACATATATACATGTAGTGATATTGGCAACTATATATAGTGTGAATCACATTCACCACACTTCCATTGGAGGCAATCAAGAGAAGGCGATTCCTGGGATGAAAGGGCTGTCCGACGAGGAAAGGTTAAGTAGGTTGGGCCTATATTGTCGAAGTTTCGAAGAATAAGAGGTGACCTTATAGAAACATATCAGATTCTGACACTGAGGGCCTCTGAACAAGGGACCCACCCGGGAGACCCCAAATAGGTTTGATTTCCAAATAGGTGCTCCCTGTGTGGCAACAGGCCCATCGACTGAGGGTGAACACCAGCCGCCGCAGTGTGAGGCCTTTAAGTGGATGTTCATGGCAGAAAATATCATACAGTACCAGCCATAGTCCGTGAGTGACATGGCATAAACACTGCAATGTAACATCACGGCAGGAGAAGGGATGCGGTGTTAAATCAAGAGGTAAACATTTAATTTAATCTATTGAACCACATCAAGTAATTGTTTGAAACTAAAAGTGGACGAAGTTGGTTAACCGCATTAACGCTAGCTGCATAAATATATAAAACAGGTTGCCTTTTTTAACTGATAATACGACACGTGGTGTATCGCACATGTCAGCATAGTGAGAAGAGTCGTAGCACAGTGGTTAGCACTGTGGCTTCACAGCGCCAGGGTCCCAGGTTCGATTCCCCGCTGGGTCACTGTCTGTGCGGAGTCTGCACGGTCTCCCCGTGCCTGCGTGGGTTTCCTCCGGCAGCTCCGGTTTCCTCCCACAGGCCAAAGACGTGCAGGTTAAGTGAATTTTCCATGGTAAATTGCCCATAGTGGCCAAAAAGGTTAGGAGGGGTTATTGGGTTACGGGGATAGGGTGGAAGTGAGGGCTTAATGTGGGTCGGTGCAGACTCGCTGGGCCGAATGGCCTCCTTCTGCACTGTAAATTCTATGTTCTATGTTCTTACAACATCAGGTTAAAGTCCACCAGATTTATTTGGAATTATGAGCTTTCGGAGCGTAGCTCCTTCATCAGGCGAGTCACCTGAGGAAGGAGCAGTGCTCCGAAAGCTAGTGATTCGAAACAAACCTGTTGGACTTTAACCTGGTGTTGTACAACTTCTTACTGTGCTCACCCCAGCCCAACGCCGGCACCTCCACATCCTGTGAGAGTTGATGCAGAGCACGGCAAACACATCTGCAGTGAGGGTCAACAACCTGAGGCACGTCAGCACAGAATTCATTGAGCTGGACTCTGAGGTGCAAACCTCGTGGGGCTTCAGGGAGAGGGAGTATTCATTACCGGAGCATTTCGTTTCAAAATTCCCCCTTAGCTGAGGGAGCCATCGAGTCATTAAGGCATAGGAGCAAGAATAGGCCATTCAGCCCCTCGAGCCTGTCCCAACATTCAATGGGATCATGACTGACCTGTGACCTAACTCCATAGACCTGCCTTTGGCCCATATCTCTTAATATCTTTGCTTCACAAAAATCCATCTCAGATTTAAAATTGGCAACTGTTCCAGCTTCAACTGCTGTCTGCACCGACCCACTGAAGCCCTCACTTCCACCCTATCCCCGTAACCCAATAACCCCCTCCTCACCTTTTTGGCCACTATGGGTAATTTATCATGGCCAATCCACCTAACCTGCACATCTTTGGAGAGGGTTCCAAATCTCTATCACCCTTTGAGTGAAGATGTTCTTCCCAACATCTCTCCTGGATGGTCTCGCCCTAATGTTTAGACTATGCCCCCAGCTGGTATGGGAATTGAACCCGCGCTGCTGGGCCTTGTTCTGCATCACAAACCAGCTGTCTCGCCCACTGAGCTAAACCAGCCTGTTAATATAAGAACATAAGAACATAAGAACTAGGAGCAGGAGTAGGTCATCTGGCCCCTCGAGCCTGCTCCGCCATTCAATTAGATCATGGCTGATCTTTTGTGGACTCAGCTCCACTTTCCGGCCCGAACACCATAACCCTTAATCCCTTTATTCTTCAAAAAACTATCTATCTTTACCTTAAAAACATTTAATGAAGGAGCCTCAACTGCTTCACTGGGCAAGGAATTCCATAGATTCACAACCCTTTGGGTGAAGAAGTTCCTCCTAAACTCAGTCCTAAATCTACTTCCCCTTATTTTGAGGCTATGTCCCCTAGTTCTGCTGTCACCAGCCAGTGGAAACAACCTGCCCGCATCTATCCTATCTATTCCCTTCATAATTTTAAATGTTTCTATAAGATCCCCCCTCGTCCTTCTAAATTCCAATGAGTACTATCTTTTTAAAATTAATTTAGAGTATCCAATTAATTTTTTTCCAATTAAGGGGCAATTTAGCGTGGCCAATCCGCCCAGCCTGCACATCTTTGGGTAGTGGGGGTGAAACCCACGCAGACACGGGGAGAATGTGCAAACGCCACACGGACAGTGACCCAGAGCCGGGATCGAACCTGGGACAGCAGGGCTAGGCCTGTTAATACCTTGACTACCTCGATCAGATCACCCCTTAACCTTCCAACTTCTGGAGAAAACTCTACGGAAGGGATGAAAGAAATGGGATGGATCTGGCATGAGGGGGCTTGAATGGCATGGGATGGGAGGGGGGGGGGGGGAGGTCAAAGGAGCACAGCTGCGGCAAAGAGACTAATTTCCACACAAATGTTTTGCGGGTCCCTGCTAATTAATTAATAATTCACTGTGATTGCACAGCCCCTGAAGGAGTTAAAATCCCAGCAGAAAATGTGCTTTTACCGTGACTAACAAGGGCAGTTACAAACCGTATCAGGTTAAAGGAAGGGGCTCAGAATGTCGTCAAACAGAATATTGAGCCCGAGGAATGGGCCGATTTTAAAATGACCGCCAAGGACGGCAACGATGTTGATCAGGACAGAGAAGGCGAATTGTAAAGACTTCCACAGGGGTGTAATGGGGAAGGGATTATCAAGAGCAGGAACAGGCAGGAACAATGAGAAATAAAGAAACGGCTGAGATATGAGACAAATGCTTGTGTCTGTCTGCACGGCAGCAAATGCAGCAAACAGCCCTGGAAACAGCGGCAAGCACGACAGCGTTCAATGCCGGATCAGACCCAGGTTAAGCCCCCTGAATTTGGGGGATAATCTGGATTGTGGATTGGTTAATGGACGGAGAACAGAGGGTTGGAATAAACGGGTCGCTTTCAGGTTGGTCGAACACTACGAGGGTCGGGCCATGAGCCGCAGCTACTTACAACCAATATCAATTACTTAAGCGAAGGGACTGAGTGAAATATATCCCAACTTGCTGACAATACAAGGTTAGACAGGGACATCAGTGCTGAAGTGGCCACAAAGAGGCTGGAGAAGAATTCAGAAAGGGTTGGGAGTGTTGCCAATTAGCACCGGAGACGCCAATAATGTTGCTCTTTTTAATGAGTGGAATACTATCCCACCAGCGTCACCAATAATGTTGCCAAATTAACCAGATATGGCAGTTATTAATGATATTATTGCTTTTCAGAGTCGCAAGGTATCAAATGATACCACCACAAGGCTTTACCAGATATCGATCAAAGACCAAACAACCAGTTAGTTAGTTCAAGTTCAAAGATAGCTTATTTACACACAAGGATTACTTCAACATGCAACACAAAACACTACAAATTAAACTATACCTAACAACTACAATAACCTGTACTTAACTTCAGGGCAACCGGCTCTTTGCAGATGAACAAGGCCTTTGTCCGGACCTTACGTGGCTGGGTGGAAGAAGTGGCTTTGTTTCTGCTGGGCTCATCCGTCTGGTAGCGATCGTTGGTCTTGAACTTGTCTTCTGGTCCTAATGCCACACTTGGTTTTAGGCGTAGGCCGGGGCCAAAAGAGACCGAACAAACGGCTGTGTCTCTTTTTATCCCTCTGTCATTTTGCGCACTTTGGGACGGTCCTTAGCTTTGGACCCAATAATTCGACACGCTTCGATCACTGCCTTCGATTTTGGCCAATAAAGGGGCGGGTGCCTTGCTGGCTGGGCGTGTCCTGAGCGGTCATTGACCTTGGCTGTTTGGGCTCCCTGAGCAAAGGGAGTGGCGCCGGTTAGACAGCATCTTTATCGGTTACCTGAGTACAGTCCTCTTGTTCTGGGGAAATGAGCCATTAGAATGCAAACGAGCGGGGGTTTCAATCATGTCTAGCTATCTGGGTTGCAAATACACACTAGGTTCTGAGTGTGTCTGAGTCCTGGGTTGGCCATAATTCCCATGGTCCTTTGCAGGTGGCCATCTACGATGGCAACAGGAGAAATTACTTCTTTTTAACGTGATGGAAAATAATGAATGAATAACTTTCTTGAGGATTTTTTTTACACATCCCACTGTCACTGTAGGGTTCATCGGATCTATATGGTGCAGGGAATGGGCAAGGAAGTGCTACTATAGTTTGGCATCGGAGTAAGTGGAAGGGCATAGCAGATGGCATGAGAGGACCATAGAAAGTGGGTGGGATCATGAGGTGTTACGCATGGAGCATGAGGAGTGTGTAATGGTTGTGAGAGTGTGAGAGATGAGGCCTTTCCGTTTTCCCACAGCATCTAGGCGAGCATTTCAAACAGCTCGCCGCCGCCCCCGATAGACTCTGCGTACGCCACTGACCGCTCTTCTGGGCTCGCTGGCTCAATTCCAGCCTGTACCCGCCCTGGCAATAAAGATCCCATTCCTGCCGGCACTTTCTCCCAAGGCGGGTGGAGCAGGCTGGAATTTTTCCAGCTCCTGTAGCTGCCTCAGTAATCGTAATTCAACGCAATGAGAGAGTGTCAGAGAGAGGGTGAGGGTAAGAAAGAGAGAGGGAGAGTCAGAGAGAGAGAGAGTCAGAGAGTGACATTCAGAGAGAGAGTGAGAGTCAGAGAGAGAGAGAGAGAGAGAGAGTCAGAGAGAGAGAGTCAGAGAGAGAGAGAGAGAGTCAGAGAGAGAGAGAGAGAGAGAGTCAGAGAGAGAGAGTCAGAGAGAGAGAGTCAGAGAGAGAGAGAGTCAGAGAGAGAGAGTCAGAGGGAGAGAGAGTCAGAGAGAGAGAGAGTCAGAGAGAGAGAGAGAGTCAGAGAGAGAGAGAGTCAGAGAGAGAGTCAGCGAGAGAGAGAGTGAGTCAGAGAGAGAGAGTCAGAGAGAGAGATAGAGAGTCAGAGAGAGAGAGAGAGTCACAGAGAGTGAGAGAGTCAGCTAGAGAGAGAGTCAGAGAGAGAGAGTCAGAGAGAGAGTCAGAGAGAGAGATAGTCAGAGAGAGAAGAGAGAGTCAGAGAGAGAGAGTCAGAGAGAGAGCGAGAGAGAGAGAGTGTCAGAGAGAGAGAGAGTCAGAGAGAGAGAGAGAGAGTCAGAGAGAGAGTCAGAGAGAGAGAGTCAGAGAGAGAGAGTCAGAGAGAGAGTCAGAGGGAGAGAGTCAGAGAGAGAGAGAGAGAGAGAGAGAGTCAGAGAGAGAGAGAGAGTCAGAGAGAGAGTCAGCGAGAGAGAGAGTGAGTCAGAGAGAGAGTCAGAGAGAGAGATAGAGAGTCAGAGAGAGAGAGAGTCACAGAGAGTGAGAGAGTCAGCTAGAGAGAGGTCAGAGAGAGAGTCAGAGAGAGTCAGAGAGAGATAGTCAGAGAGAGAGAGAGAGTCAGAGAGAGAGAGAGTCAGAGAGAGAGCGAGAGAGAGAGAGTGTCAGAGAGAGAGAGAGTCAGAGAGAGAGAGAGTCAGAGAGAGAGAGAGTCAGAGAGAGAGTGAGAGTCAGAGAGGGGGAGAGTCAGAGAGAGGGAGAGTCAGAGAGAGAGAGAGAGAGATGAGGAGTGATAGAGAGAGAGAGGGTCAGAGAGCAGAGAGAGAGAGGAGAGTCATGAGAGAGGAGGGAGAGTAAGTGTAGATAGAGAGACGAGGAGTGTCAACGAGAGGAGAGTGCAGAGAGAGAGGACATTCAGAGGAGAGCGAGTCAGGATAGAGAGAGGGTCGATAGAGAGAGAGAGTCAGAGAGAGGAGAGTCAGACGATGGAGAGAGAGGTCAGAGAGAGAGAGAGTCAGAGAGGACGAGAGGAGGAGCGTCAGAGAGAGAGGAAGAGGAGAGGAAGTGTCAGAGATTGAGAGAGAGAAGAGAGAAGTTAGAGTGTTCAGCGAGAG